>NW_016914575.1:0-1888 GCF_001483705.2 Eufriesea mexicana
GTCGGGCAGACACGACGTAACGAGCGAATACGACTCGAGAGTGAAAAGGCCAACGTGCAACGGTAACAGCACCAGGCAATGGGACGACGACAGTCGTGTATCTTATAATAGTCGGGCCGCGGAAAACACGTGACCGGAGCGAAATGTTATTGTAGGAGGCGATGTTAGTTTTACCGCTTGTTGATTGCTAGCACCCAGACGCACGCGCTCCCGTCGCTATTTATAAGCTTCAACCCGGTGCTTCTGTTGCATCTTCGCGAGAACGTCTCTTCCATTCTGCTACGTGTGTGGCGAGCGCGAGATTGACGCGCGCAAGGAAAGGATGACGGAAACGGACGCGTGGTCTCGGGTAGGAAGGATTCGAGAGGGTTCAAAGAGCAAAAGGTTGCACGACGGGACGTGCTTTTTCCGTTCCTGACTGGCTTCCGGTTTAACTGGTCTGACAAGAAGAGCGCGAGTCCTTCGGGTCGTTGATTTGGTTCGAACTTTTGCAGAAATCTAGTCATCCAGTTCAAGAAAATGTCGAGAAAATGTATAATTATAAGGGCAATTGCTCGATAGTTTTTAAGGTGTTTATACTTGACCCTTTGACTATGGCAGACTTTGAAACACACCAGCCATATCATACGGTAGGAATCCATTTGAGATACACACCAAGAACGGTAAAACTTTTCGTTAGGTGTGCATTTGTGAGAAATAATTGTATATTCGAGTAATAATAAAAACACTATATTTCACTACATTAAAACGTTATTTATTTCTTCGTATCCTGCATTAAATTGTTACTGTACATATTTAGAATTTAACAATACGAGAGACTTCTGAGTGCCTTTAGACTCCCTCAGTATTACAAGTACGAGATTTCTAAGTGCCTTTAGGTGTCCACAGTAGTCAAAGGGTTAAAGCTTTATTATTCTTAACTACAATTTTTCCCAAATAGTTATCCATATTTACCGAGTGCCATTGTGATTTAACAACGATAACAGAAGACTCCCACCACAGTGGGCTTGGGGTTCGATCCCATCCATAGTTAATAGTTTTCTTCTCCATCTACTTCTTATTTTGTATTAATTTTTCTCCCGTGAAAACATATAATTTTAAATAAATTACAAATAAAATTGTTTAATAAAAAAAATACTTATTTATTATTGATTACAACAGTGGTACTCATTGTAGAAGCAGGGAAAGCACAGTCACATCAACATCTTGCACATCGATGTAAGTGGAATATTATTATCATTATAAACAGGAACATTCACTGTTTGTTAATAATTCTTTTCGAAAACAAAATGTCAAATATATACCAGCATGAGAAAGCGTAAAAAAATAAATTGCTTTATTACGAAATATTATTTACAATTAATTTAAAATAATTTGTTTTCACGGGCGAAAAATTAATAGAAAATAAAAGAAGATTGGAAAAAGAACTATTAATTACCGGATTAAATTGCGAACACCAGCGTGGCAATTTTCGGATGTCGTCGTTAGACCACAACGTCACTCAACGATTATTCGAAATAAATCTGTAATTAAGGTAGTAATAAAACTTTAATCGTAAATATTTCAAAAACTATTAAGTAGGTGCGGTTATAACGGTATATTTTCTTAAAGAGCATGACGAGATCTACAAACCTGCCGAGTTTGAACTAAATCAATGACCCCAAGGACCTGCGCTCTCCTTGTGAGCCAATCTCGTGGCCAGGGTTCATCGCTGACAATGGCATTCAAGCGACTGCACGGGACGAGACCCGGAGGATCGAGGATCCTCGAGAGCTGCAGTTTTAAACGTTGCAATCCGCAAGTGACCAACCGTGGATCATCGCCGACGTCGGCGTCGTCTTCCGCGTCGCTTTTAACCAAGAAGAAACGCACAAAAAGCCCCCCCCCC
>NW_016914575.1:2640-15990 GCF_001483705.2 Eufriesea mexicana
TTCTTCTGCAGATCTGGTGTAGAACGAAGAGTAGAGAAGAATTGGGAACCATCGACGCGGGCGCAACCGACATAAAACACCATGGCATCCTAATCGTACCGGATGATCTAGTAATGGGCAGGGCAAGAGCGAATAAGACCAGGAAGTACGTTCAAATCCTCCTCCCTGTCAAATCCACTTTCGCCCATTCCGCAGACCCTCAAGACGTACTAGAGGCGCTTTGCAGCCTCCATGATGTCGCCACCGAACTCTCCCTCAAGACAATCTCCATCTCAAAGACCAGATCCCGCAGCAGCAGATCCACACTCATCTCTTGAAACTGTTCGCATCAACCCCCGCCACAATCATCCTCTGCGCCCATGAGGTATATATCCCGCCCAATTCCATCCGCCACGATATAATAGTACAAAACCACGTTTCGGCCATCGCGGGACACAAAGGCATCGCGAAAACGTACAAAAGAATTCGCGAGAGATACTACTGGCCCTCTCTCAAAACCGACGTGACAAAATATGTCACCGCCTGTCCAAGTTGCCAAACGCAAAAGCTGACGTGACGAAAGATCCGACAACCCATGACACTCACCGACACGCCTGGACAAGCCTTCGACAAAGTATCACTAGACGTCGTAGGACCACTCCCACCGACACAACGCAACGTCAAATACATTTTAACCATGCAAGATCTGCTAACCAAGTATTGCCTAGCCGTCCCTCTTGAGAACGCGAACGCGATCGAAACAGCGGACGCACTAGTTAATAAATTTATCTGCAGATTTAGCGCCCCCAAGGCCATACTTACGGATCAGGAGACCAATTTCGTGAACTCTCTGATCAAAGAAATAGCTAAACGGTTTAAAATATCTCAATTCGTAACGATCGTTTTCCATCCACAATCCAACGGATCCATATAAAGGTCCCATCAAGTTCTAACAGATTACCTCAGACACTTCGTTGCTAAGAACGACTGGGATACATGGCTCGATATCGCTATGTATTCCTACAATACGAGCGTACATGTAGGGACACGGTTCACGACTCACGAGCTAGTCTTTGGCAGGTTAGCACGCACGCCCAGCCGCGGAAAATCCCCTGATCCTAACTCCCGAAGAGTCGTACAATGGGTATCTTCACGATCTGCAGACCCGCCTGACGTTCGCCCAGGAAACAGCCAAAAATAATGTAGCCACCGCAAAAACGAAATCAAAAAATTACTATGACAGGAAACTAAATCCTCAATCGTTCGTCCAGGGAGACCTGGATGTACCTATTTAAGGAACCACAAAAAAGCAAGCTGGGTCCCCAGTACACGGGTCCCCACAAAATCATCTCGGTATATTCGAATCAAAATGTAAAAATCGCGTACAAAAATTCCACCCGCGTAGTACATACAAGTAAACTAAAGCATGCGAAACCTCTCCCCCGGGAAGGAAACGACGAATCTCCACCCGCGTAGACACCAAACCCACCCCACACGCACAACGATGGATCCAGCCCTCGTTATCATCATTGCCATCGCCACAGCCACCACCGAAGCCCTTGTCGGATACAACTGCGGGGGATAAACACTTAATACCACCGTCTTCTCCATCATCGACGAGCCCCCGTGCGAAACACCTCCAGAAATCACCAACGCTACGGAAAAACGGATCCAATTATTACAACTGGCTCGATTCAGTAGTACCGAAGTAACACAATGCAAGGTTGAAGTGGACCGCACCGTCTACCACTGCGGAAAGTATTCACATACATCCGTAGTGGAAAATGGACGTGAACAGTACCTCTTTACAACAACCCGGGATACCTGCCAGATCCTAACGAACTCGGGAATATTAAACCTGACACCTACAGCGATCCTGACCGGAATTCAACCAAACTGCAGAACCACTCGCGGTATAACCATAGCCGGAAGCCTAAAATACGAAGGAGCCTGTACTGGAACAACGTACAGCGGTCCCTACGGTACCTGGACCAACGTGGTGGTCCAGGCGCTTGTAAAAATCACCACACAGAATTACCTTGCCGACATAAACCTCAGAAAGAACGAAATCATCCCACGGTCGGGTCAGCGTTGCGACCTCCGCCGAGGAAGCTGTCCGGACCCCAAAAAACGAGCACTCCTTCTGGAGCTCAGCCCCTGAAGACCATTGCAGTTTTTGCAGCTACAACGTCTTATACGAAGGGAAGGCGTGAGCAATCACCTCATCTGGCCACCTCACCGTATACACAGTCACTACTAAGGAGATAACGTTCGCAATGGCCCGAAAGACCGAGACATCAATTTGCGGGTACCAGGTCATGAAAACGGAGCACCCTAAACTCTACATCTTAGAAGCGCGAAACAGCCTTTTTCAAAAACGTAACAGACCAGCCACCAACAAGTTAGACATCTTCACTTACGTCAACTCCAAATTCATATAAATAGAAAGACATACACACGGCCAAATTTCCAAACTATACAAGAACATACTGGACATGCGATATCAACTGCAAGCCCAGACAGTCAGAAACGCCCTAGCTCAACCAGCGCAAGACGAAGTGGCCTTGGCTATCATGAAGGTGCCTGGATACCCCGCCACCCCAGTCGGTAAGGCCGTTCATATAGTAAAATGCATTCCCACGATGGTCATATTTCGGAAAACCGATGAAATCCAGACGGTAAGGCCGTTCATATAGTAAAATGCATTCCCACGATGGTCATATTTCGGAAAACCGATGAATGCTGCAACGAACTACCAATCACCTTCAACAACCGATCCGCATTCTTGAAACCCCGGACCCACATAATCACCGCCAGCGGAAGCGCAAGGCGCTGCAACGAACTCCTTCCTACATTATTTAAAATCAACTCTCGATGGTATAAATTGATACCGCAGCCGTCCGAGACAATAAACCCACCAGCACCGGACTCTTTCGCAACACCTCGTTGGCACTACGAGAAGCCCTTCAGGTTAGCCACGGGCGGAGTATACTCCGAGGACGAAATCGAGAACTTAAGGGAACACATCATGTTCCCAGTAGAAAAGCACTCGGTCTTGGACAACTTCGCCCAAGGAATGAACGGCAACGAAAACGGAAGAGCCAGCTTGAACATACGCAACTTCCTAACCAAAAACGACATACAACGCTTAACCAAATCGATGGGAAAGAAAATTTGGGACCGTTTCTTTTACATATATACGAATTGGGGGTTTTCCGAGAACTTGCGAGAAAGTTCTCCAACCTCCTTCAAGTCGAAATCCATCTAGTGGCATGAGTCAGAATGATGATCGCTACAGACTGTTACCGCTCACGAGTTTTCTCATTTTTCGCGCGCCATCTGTGATTATCTTAGATTATCTTACATATCAGTACACTGTCTCGTCAAAACGCATGGTCCCTGGCTTGTGTCTTAAAAATTTTTATGTGGCACACAATGTGTTAATGAAATTTTCCGACGATGCTTTCACAAAGACATGTCATACGGTCAGAATAGTCGAATTTCGGATGATCTTTTACGACTTACGGGAATTGCGAAGGAGTAGGACACCCAGGACTCGTTCGACTAACATACGGTAAGTAACTGGGAAAATATTCCGGAATAATTCGCTATATTTTTCGCGTCGTCGCGTGTTTTAACACGTTGCTTGTTAACGCGTGTCACCGGCGCGAGCCAAACACGAAATGTTTTAGCTGGCGCATACGATGTATGCGTATCAATTAGGTTAATGGATGGACGCTAACGCACCGTTATCTTTCAATCTCTCTGCAGTTGCGTTTTCTCCAATACTGTTGTTGTCTCCCAATTCATACTCGTAATTGGAGCGTATTGATAAACTTCCAACTATGCTTCAGAAGTGATCAACTTATCGATTAACTTATCGGTTTCGTTCTATCCAAAAGCCCAGTCGAAGCACGTGTTCGAAGCAATCTTTTTATAACTTGTCGGTCGTTATCTCATACAATTAACGAGATTTCGTTTGTTTAGTCGATTCTACAATAATCCGTGTCAATTACCATGTTTTCTACGAGACTAGCAAGTGTCCTGATATTTATAGTCTGAAGAGGAACAGTGTTTCTCAATTTTTCTAAAAATCAGAGGCTTCTGTTCGTCTTTATAAAATAAATAAATACTAAAAATCGGGTAAAAGTGATCATCGGGCCCCCCAGAAAATATTTCGTGACTGCGCCGAAGATCAGGATCCACTAGTTGGCAATCAGTATAGAGGAACTATGAAACCGGTGAAAATGACTGGTTTCATACTTTTTGTTTCCGCAATTACTGCAAGCATGTAACCACTTTTAGGAAAATTCATGTTGACTTTTATTAGGCTAGACTGTAATTATATATACCTATTTCCAGGCAATTGCATTATCCAATTATTCCTAATTATATCATCAGATAACTACATAATTATATACAAAATTACCTTCATCGTAACGCTGTAATTAGTCGCCTATCTACGCATGCGATATTCTGGCACACATTACACCGGTATCCCAGGGTTAGTACATCGTTTTAGTACACGTCGATTTTAATTAACGCGAAGTTCCGACCACGTGGAAATAAACGGAGGAACCACGCTTCGTTCCTAAGCAGTTAACTAGCTGAAAATTAAATGGGAAAGCAAAAAAGGGAGCCACGCGTTTCGAGACTCGGCAACGAGGAACATAAATTAGGCAAAAATCCGCAGGAAGCCCACGGGGATGTGGGAAAAGGATCAAAAGCACGAGCGGGCAAAAACGAATCAAGCCTCGCGAGCCACATACGAACCACGATAGAACAGAAACCGCGATCCTTCCCCGAGCTACGCCTATCTCACCCCGTCATCAACCCCGTGTGGATCCTCGTTGGAACAAGGCCGAACAAAAACGTGTTCGATCTTCGAGCCGCTGGAACTAGCATAACATTATATAACGCAAACGGTTCGAGTCGATCGGGCGAACCGGTGTGTGCTCGTATTTGCATAACCACCCGACGAATCCCGCTTCGTTAAGAGGCCGCCGAAAGACGCGACCGTCTGCGACCCTAACGAACACGAAGGGCGCGGGTTCAGGTGGCTGCCGCATAAATTATCGTTCGACGAGGCTAGATCCCCCGCTAGAGATCCCCGGGCAGTCGGGTGCGCTGCTGTCTGCACACGCATACACCCACCATCGCTAAAGCTCGAGGGAAAAGGAACTCGTCCCGATTGGCAAGCCATACTCGTCCCCGGCGAGTATCTCTCGCGAGGAAACGGCGAAGAAACGGCGAGGAATCGGTGAAGAAACGTCGGAGTGAAATCAGACGAAGGGGGTGATGAAGCAAGTCGGGCAGACACGACGTAACGAGCGAATACGACTCGAGAGTGAAAAGGCCAACGTGCAACGGCAATAGCACTAGGCAACGGGACGACGACAGTCGTGTATCTTATAATAGTCGGGCCGCGGAAAACACGTGACCGGAGCGAAATGTTATTGTAGGAGGCGGTGTTAGTTTTACCGTTTGTTGATTGCTAACACCCCGACGCACGCGCTCCCGTCGCTATTTATAAGCTTCAACCCGGTGCTTCTGTTGCATCTTCGCGAGAACGTCTCTCCCATTCGGCTACGTGTGTGACGAGCGCGAGATTGACGCGCGCAAGGAAAGGATGACGGAAACGGACGCGTGGTCTCGGGTAGGATGGATTCGAGAGGGTTCAAAGAGCAAAAGGTTGCACGACGGGACGTGCTTTTTCCGTTCCTGACTGGCTTCCGGTTTAACTGGTCTGACAAGAAGAGCGCGAGTCCTTCGGGTCGTTGATTTGGTTCGAACTTTTGCAGAAATCTAGTCATCCAGTTCAAGAAAATGTCGAGAAAATGTATAATTATAAGGGCAATTGCTCGATAGTTTTTAAGGTGTTTATACTTGACCCTTTGACTATGGCAGACTTTGAAACACACCAGCCATATCATACGGTAGGAATCCATTTGAGATACACACCAAGAACGGTAAAACTTTTCGTTAGGTGTGCATTTGTGAGAAATAATTGTATATTCGAGTAATAATAAAAACACTATATTTCACTACATTAAAACGTTATTTATTTCTTCGTATCCTGCATTAAATTGTTACTGTACATATTTAGAATTTAACAATACGAGAGACTTCTGAGTGCCTTTAGACTCCCTCAGTATTACAAGTACGAGATTTCTAAGTGCCTTTAGGTGTCCACAGTAGTCAAAGGGTTAAAGCTTTATTATTCTTAACTACAATTTTTCCCAAATAGTTATCCATATTTACCGAGTGCCATTGTGATTTAACAACGATAACAGAAGACTCCTACCACAGTGGGCTTGGGGTTCGATCCCATCCATAGTTAATAGTTTTCTTCTCCATCTACTTCTTATTTTGTATTAATTTTTCTCCCGTGAAAACATATAATTTTAAATAAATTACAAATAAAATTGTTTAATAAAAAAAATATTTATTTATTATTGATTACAACAGTGGTACTCATTGTAGAAGCAGGGAAAGCACAGTCACATCAACATCTTGCACATCGATGTAAGTGGAATATTATTATCATTATAAACAGGAACATTCACTGTTTGTTAATAATTCTTTTCGAAAACAAAATGTCAAATATATACCAGCATGAGAAAGCGTAAAAAAATAAATTGCTTTATTACGAAATATTATTTACAATTAATTTAAAATAATTTGTTTTCACGGGCGAAAAATTAATAGAAAATAAAGGAAGATTGGAAAAAGAACTATTAATTACCGGATTAAATTGCGAACACCAGCGTGGCAATTTTCGGATGTCGTCGTTAGACCACAACGTCACTCAACGATTATTCGAAATAAATCTGTAATTAAGGTAGTAATAAAACTTTAATCGTAAATATTTCAAAAACTATTAAGTAGGTGCGGTTATAACGGTATATTTTCTTAAAGAGCATGACGAGATCTACAAACCTGCCGAGTTTGAACTAAATCAATGACCCCAAGGACCTGCGCTCTCCTTGTGAGCCAATCTCGTGGCCAGGGTTCATCGCTGACAATGGCATTCAAGCGACTGCACGGGACGAGACCCGGAGGATCGAGGATCCTCGAGAGCTGCAGTTTTAAACGTTGCAATCCGCAAGTGACCAACCGTGGATCATCGCCGACGTCGGCGTCGTCTTCCGCGTCGCTTTTAACCAAGAAGAAACGCACAAAAAGCCCCCCCCCCCCCCCCCCCCTGCCATGACAGCATTCAGGCACGAGAAAATGTCAACCGGCCGGAACGAGAATTCGATATTCATGGCCGCCGGCTCGTAACATCTGAATGGCCGAGTTTTAATCGGTCTCTCGTGGTGCCTGCGCCTTCAGGTTTGCCCGGGCATCCCCCGGTCTTCCTCGCACCCCTTGCGCCATGGGCATGCGAGCCCGTAGTTTCCAGTTAATCGACACGTGACGAATAACGCAGGCCTGGAATTCTTCTTCCGTGACGATGGCAGCGCGCCCTTGTTTTCCTCGAGAACCAACGACCGGCGACGACACCCCCTTATGACTGCAATTTCCAGATCGATCGTTTTGCAGGCATTTCCTACGAGTAATTATGCGAATTTTTCAAATTTATGCATCCGTTGCTGTACGACGTGAGAAGCTATTTAGCTCTCCTATCCTTCGTCTAAATGTGTATATCGTGGACGATTGACTCGATTATAATGCGCCGCTCGGAAAGTATGGCCGCCGCGTGGTGAAAAATTGCCACGCGATATTCTTATGACACGTTCTTTCAGCACCGTGTTTTTCTCTCTGTGCTAATTCTAGGTTTTGTCCTACCCGATTGTCCATGCGATCAACGAAGCATGTTATTTGTGTTACTAGGATCACCGAACCGATCATAATGATTCGTTAAATTTGCGAAGTTTGAAATATCCTGGCATATGTAAAGAAATTTTTGGGTGACCAAGAAACCGAACGCTTTCTTTAACCCTTTCACTCCTGCGTTATGAAAAGAGTAGCAAACGTCCTGTCTTGAATTAATTTAACAGATTTTACTTTTGTTTATATAAAAGATAAAGATGAATACAGAAGTTATATATTATACCAAGAAAATAGCACCCACAACACACAATTTTCAGAACTGTCCATATAGGCTATTTGCAGCATTATGCAAATTTCTTTGTTTGTTATTATATATTATTTAGAAAATATAATAATGCAAAATCACATTTAGGACTGTCCAAACTGAGATTTATACAGACAAAAATCTGAGACCAAGGCCAGAGGCTCACAAGTTTTTTGACAGAGGGTAGAATGATGCAGAGATTGTATTGACAAAAAATTTCTTTCTTATCCTAGAAGATGACAGGACACGTCAGAACAGTTGGACTGCGTTCACAAAGAATTTTTTAATTCTCTAACAGCTTTGAAATCCATGGACGTTGTATCACGTCTGCAGTCTGGCAGCCATGTCGCAGCATGACGTCTTACAACGTCTATCGGACTGAAAGTGTTAAAACTTCTTTCTAGGATCATCGTGTTAGAATCGTATCCACAAATTCATCAATCCTCTTGTCATCTTTTTATAAATGCCACGATATTCTGACAATTAGTTGCACCTATCACATCAACAGCTCCGCGATTAATTCATTGACAGCTAGGTGGTCATTAGTGACCGATGTTTGTCTCCTCAGTGGACCCACGATGGTTACCCATGCTAGTGTCTGACGCTACTAATCTTTTATTCTAACCATCCTCTGAAAATTTGACAACATAAATGAGCAGAGAACTTTGAACAGAAGACCACCGGTCAGTCACCGTTTGTTTTAATGCTATAACTCAGATAATGAATGATGATAATTATATTAAGAACGTCGAAATAAAATTATTCCATTCGTTCGTTTCACATGCAAATTCACGATTTTCTTTTTATAATTTTAGTATAAAGAGCATCAGTGAGCTTATAAAAATCTAAGAAAAGCTTCGAATTGCATCTTCACAACGAAGGAATCTTCATCTTTCTAAAGGGTTAATAACTTCCACCATTTTGTTTTCTGTGCCATATTGTTTGATAATTCATTATTATATTCTAAGAATAATGGAAATCTTTATCGTGGCCATTTTCAGCCTCGGTGTGATCGAATCGGAAGGGTGATCAAGCATCGTGGAGGAATGACGGGCGATTCAATTAATCGGCTGTACCGTCGCCTCCCACGGCGCGACGAACGTCTTAAACGCCAGCCGTACACTATTGTACACCCATGTTCGCGTATTGCAAACAATACATCGTTGGCGGCGCACGGTACAGAGATAGAAAACGTGCACGCCTTTCCGATTATTAATCGCCACGTGGCCGGAGCCATCGTAATTCATCCGGCCAAACGAATCGCACTGGCGCGCCTTATACCGGAACACGGTCACGCACGATTTGACCGATCGATCGTTAATCGTTGTACAACGTCTGCACGTTGACTTATTGCTTATTGACGCGTCTGGCTGTCTCGTCCTCCCGTTTCTTTTACAGGGATGTGGGCGAGACGAGAATACTTCCGAGGGAATTTCTTTTCTCGAGACGTCTCTCTGATTGCGCTCACCGTCGCTTTTTTATTCGCTAAGGGGTTCCCTTCAATGGGTATTTGTGCAGTGTTCTGTTCTAATTTTTGGCAGAATTATTTTAAACAGACTTTACCATTTCTCCCATTTTTACCGTTTTTACCATTTATGTCATTTATGCCATTTTTATCATTCTACCGTTTCTATCGTTGTTAACATTTTTGCCACTTTTACCATCTTTTGTTATTTCTGCCATTTTTGTCATTTTTGTTATTATTACCATTTTGCCATTTTTGCAATTATTGCCATTTTTGTCACTTTTACCATTTTTGCCATTATTGTCATTTTTGTTATTATTACCATTTTGCTATTTTTGCAATTATTGCCATTTTTGCCATTATTGCCATTCTTGTCACTTTTGCCATTCTTGTCACTTTTACCATTTTTCTCATTATTGCCATTCTTGTCACTTTTGCCATTCTTGTCACTTTTACCATTTTTGCAATTATTGCCATTCTTGTCACTTTTACCATTTTTGTCATTATTGCCATTATTGCTATTTTTGCCACTTTTACAATTTTTCTGTGTTCACTGTTTTAATCCTAACGGATAATTTGCGCACGAGTCATTGATGATTAAAGTTGCATGAAATATTGCTCAGTGGTTCACGTTATCGGAATATTAATTAAATGTAAACGCTGTTTATGCTATGCAATCGCAATGAATAAAATTATAGATATGTATCAGGTTCGAAGAGACTAAATCTCGATATCAGGATCGTTTTCCACTACAGAAGGATCATCGATAGAAAAGAAATTTTTCAAAATAGTGATACTTTGGACCAAAATTTTAAATTCAATATACGGGAAAAATTTCTACCCAGTCACGGTCGATTTCTCGAAGTCGCTGATAGGTCACGTACGAAAACAAACGTTGATGGAACGTTACGTAAAAAGAAGAGGGCCCGACCAATTTGGTTTCCGAGCAGCGATTCGAACTCGAATTTTTCTTTCACCCATGCCTGACTGTTTTAACCAATTAAGCTGTCCAGCCTGTCAATAGATCCTTTCTCCATGAGCCACAAGCTCATAACAGCCTGATAAATGCGGGCGTCTTTGGTCACGGTTCGAAATTAAGATTTCAAACGGAATAAAGAAAGAAAAAAGGAAGAGAAATTACGAAAATCGATTTTTCTATCGGGGATCGCGTGTATTTTTCGTTGACAGCCGTTGTTGAAAATTCTGAACGGCGTGCACAGAGCGTTATACCTCGTTAACTCTGGCCACTGATGTGTTCGAGCACTGTTATTCCCAGCGAAACAATGAGAACCACACCGATAATTTTGTATGGAAATCATGGAAACGTTCGGATATGACCTATTATTGCAAGAATAACGAGCTGATTGACGAGCAATTTTAGACCCCGGTATCGCGCACATCAGGGGACGCGGGTAATTAACATTATCATTAGCACTTCATTAGCGTCTAATTCCTATGGAGTCCATCTAGACCGACACTGTAATATCACCAAACACGATCATGGTTATTTACGAATCCTGTTATCTTCTTTCATTAGGGACTTCAGTACACTGACAAGTTCCTGTACTTTTCATTATTCCTTTCGATTCCAGGTAGAAGATACGCGATTGTAATTATAATCTCGTATAAACCGCCTCCTTTCAACTTTCTAGTGGTTTTTAATTAATTTTCTGAAAGAATTAATTTTCTGAAGGGTAGATAATTGTCAATGAAGCCTTCCTTTTAATCGTATGTAATTAATTTATATATACCCTGTGGTAAAATGTTCCAGGATTATAACCTCCAACTGAATTTTACGAGATTCTATTTTTAAAGATGAGTTAAAGGCTTGACAGGTATTAATTCTTAGATATAATATTATAGTAAGAGATAGACAATTATTATTAATTTTTCCTATCCCTATATCGACGAAAAATATTGTCGATATAATATATATTTTAGTTTGCAGCAGAAATTTAGCAATTAATTTTTAGAAGCCATAAGAAAAATCACCGATTCGTGCTAAATCTGGCTAAATTCATATACTACCAATTTTCAAAATTACTTAAGTAAGTACCCGAACAACTTGATAAAACGAAAATTCGCTCAGAGAAATCTGAAGCGAAGACCAGCACTCGACGAGGGCTTCCAGCCGCAAGCATGACGCAGCGAAAGGGTTCCTTCCCCGAGCGCTGTCAAAATACCGTCACTCGGTATAACAAACGGTAATTGAAACGAAATTCCATTCCATGCACGGTCTACGACCGTCGAAAGCCATCAAGATCCTTCGCGAGCGCGCTCGCCAGAGCGAATCAACGAGGCATCAGGACTAAATGAGAAATCATCCCGGGACACGGAGCTGGCCGATTCGTCTCGAGAGCATCGCGTTCCCTCTGTGCGGAGGGGTTCCGATCGGCGCGTGAGAAGCGGCCAATTTGTCGACGCCAGATAATCATAACTCACGGCGAACGAGCCGAGCACTGCACCGACGACACGGGTCGCGGCAGGAAATCGCGTGAAAAGGCTCCAGGCCCCGCGATTCTCTTCGCTCTGAAACTCCTCGCGCAGCGCCATCTACGACAAGCACTCCCATTTCAAATTCTTCGATTCGAAGTAATTAAACGCGACTGTGTCGTGGTTCAATTGCATCCAGGTACCGGGTTTCGTTTCCTAGCACATGGGGCGCCATCTATGAAGTTTCAGGGCCACACGAACATTTGGAAATTTCCAATTTCGTCACGAATATCATTCCAATTCTCGGTAGATAAATTTACCGAGTCATTCTCTAATTAAACGTAGTTAAACGTAAGTGCCTAGACTTGCGGGGAAGTTATGTCAAGGTTCCATTTTGATGCGACGCGTAGGATGCCATCTTTGAGAACCGAGGACCGCGCGAACCTTGGGAAATTTCAAATTTCGTCACGAATATTTCTCTAATCCTTAGTACGTAAATTAACCGACTGATTCTTCAATTAAAGATAGCTAAATGCAGGTATCTTCATATGACGAAGTTGCGTTCAGGTTCCATGTTCGAAACAACGCGTTGGTCGCCATCTTGGAAGTCTCGAATGTTCGCGCGTATCTACAATTTCCCAGTTCGCCTCGAATCTTGAACGAAACTAGACACGAAATTCGCTGTAAATTCTGCCCCGTGGATTTGGAGATTCGAAGAAATCCCCCGAGAGAACTCCGAGGGATACGTGAGCCAACTTGGAATAATCTCGCAGCCGAACACAGCTGAACTACGATACAACCTACCCGCAACAAGTTTGCCTCGCGTTTACCTCGAGACGAGACAGAGAACAGCATCCTCGTAGTCTCTCGAGTCTGCGAGCCTCGAGCAACTTCAAATTTCATCGCGAATCCTACCTCGGGCAAAGGTATGCCTGATATCCCTGCGTATACATATCACGCGGGATAAGATAACCGAAAGTCGCGTTCTTCCTCCGCCGAATGGAACCGAGCTATAATACCCCGAGACTCCAAGCATTTACTCGAACCTCGTAACAAAACACTGGCGCCATCTACGAAGTCTCCGAAGTGCTGCAGAATCCTTCTCAAACATTCGCGTACAGTGTCTACACAATCCTAACCCTACTTTCGAACGAACCATAAAGCCATCTTTCTGTGCACGCGAAGAGGAAAAGATGACGAGAGGAAAAGGAAAAGAACGGCAGAAGAGGCCAGGGAGAATGGTGGGGGCAGAAATGCCGCGGACCCCGAAAGATGCATAAATCAAAGCGATCGCGGAGATTTATGGCGAGGTATGGATAAGGTGCGCGCGACGCGCTCGTTAGTTGGCAAAACTGACGGCGCGCGGTGTCAGGTTTTATATCAAATCGCGCGT
>NW_016914575.1:19100-36293 GCF_001483705.2 Eufriesea mexicana
TATCAGTGAAATTGATGTTTATCCTGCAAGAAAACGGAAAATGCAAAGAAAAATTTTAGCGAGTGATAGCGAGGACGATACCATGTCATCTGTATTGCACTTAGAAAAACATCGGGAAGACCGGAAAGATGGGAGAAAGAAAAGATGTACTCGCCGAATTAGTAGTTCAGAATCCGAAACTGAAAGCGTTTGCCATATGCAAGACAACCAGTAACGTGCTCAAGATCACAAAATTCTGAATATATTTCGACTACGGAAAACTTGGAACCAGAAGCACATAATTTTAATGAAGAAAATTCCGGATGTAAAATTTTTATTAATTCTAACAGAAAAATCTTAGATTATTTCGAAAATATTATTTACCGAAGGTTTAGTGGGACACATTGTGAAATGTACAAATGAATACTGCAAGAGTATTACTACGTCCAATCTCAGGGCAAGAAAAGATATATGAAAAATCTTGTCTCGACGTCACCACGAGTGAAACGTATCGTTTTTTTTGCAACTGCGTTGTTAATGGCACGTGTCAAGAAACTTAGATACGCTGACTACTGGTCCACTGATTGTCTGATAGCTACCGAAAGTTTTTGCAAAATAATGCCGCGTGGCCGACACATAGATATTATTAACTTTCTATGTTTTTACGATTCAAATATAGCCAACACTCGTGATCCTCTACATAAAATACATCCAATTATTGATCAACTTCAAAGATCTTTTAGCAGATTTTTTTATTCATTTCACAATCTTTGTATAGATGAAAGCTTAATGTTATTTAAAGGTCGGTTATCAATTAAGCAATTCATTCCTGTTAAACGAAACAGATTCGGCATAAAGCCTTTTGTATTATGCGACTGGTTGACAGGCTACATTTTAAATTTTATTGTATATACAGGAAAAACCACAATTTCTAATGGACAGCCCAAGGACGATTTAGGAAAATCAGGAAGTGTCGTTATGACACTCTTATAACCATATCTTGAACAAGGCCATACCGTATTTGTCGATAAATGGTATGCAAACCACGCTTTATTTACAAAATTACAAAATCATAAAACAAATGCTTGCGGAACGGTAAAAAAGAAACCGTAAAAGTATGCCCATAATTTCCGGTTATTTAAAAAGAGGCGAGATATCATTCCGTTCGTGCAACAATTTATTAGCGTTAAAATGGCATGACAAACGAGACGTTTGGATGGTAATAACTTGCCATTCGGCAGACATCGTTGAAACAACTAAGATAGATTATCGTACCGGATTGACAATACAAAAACCGACCTGCTTCGTTGATTATAATACCAATATGGGCGCCGTTGACAAAATTGATATGGTTTTAAAATCGGTTGAACGTATTCGTAAAAGTTTAAAATGGTACACAAAATACTTTCTCCACATGCTAGACATGGTTGTGTGGAATGCATATTTTTTATACCAATCAGCAACTGCGACAAAATTACCCTTTGTCAAATTTCATTTAACACTTGTAAGACAATTATTGCAAAAATATGGGTAAACAAAAATCAGATATGAGATATTTAGTTACACGACATAGTAATAATCCTGAAAGAGTTACCGAAAGACACAAAAAAAAAATCATGTTCGAAAATGTGTCGTCTGCAGTAAACACGGAAAAAGACGTGAGTCGAGGTACTATTGATCACAATGTGATGTTGGCTTATGTGTGGTTCCGTGCTTTCAACTATATCATACCAAAGTTGATTATTAATATTGTGTTCGGCTTTAGATACTTTAGTAATTTCGTTATATTGTATTAAAAAATATTATATAAACATTATAATATAATATTTAAAAAATTAAGTTATGATTATAAATTTTTATATTTTACAAAGTAAAATGATATTACTAAATATACTAAATATCATTGTAAAATTTAGAGAACAAGAAACGACTTCTAATTACTTCGTAGCATTCCGTACCTCAGTGGCAACTACTCAATAATGCGCTCCGTTCACAGTTAACATATTTTGTCACAAGCGCTCCGTAGCGAAAGGGTTAAAGGCGGCAGGAACTATATTTTATACTTATACGCCAAAATCTGGGAAGTCACAAACAATATTAATGATAGGTCTGAACAATACCTACAGCAAGGAAGAAATCTTAAAAGAATTAAAGGCACAAAATATTCGTGACGGTCCCTTCTTAAAAATTTCCGAATTCGTAACTAAGAATTCAATTGCGAAGGATACCTCACTTGCAATATTTTTAACACAAATATCACCCAAGAGTAATTTAAGTAACGTTCTCAAAATAAAATACATTCACCACCAAATAATCAATTGGGAGGAGCTAAAAAACAAAAAAATTACCCAGTGTCAGAAATGTCAACACACGACACGAAACAGTTTGTACCGTTGCGTCAAATACAACAGACACCACGAACCAGGATTGTGCAAGATTTAAAAAACAGATAAATTAGAAAAAGAAACAATATACCGTGTATATTGCAAAAAATACGGACACACTGCATCATATAGAGTATGTCCAATGTTTATTATATTAAACTTAAACTGCGAGTTCAAAACAACAAAGAGAAAGTAGAAAATAGAATTATAAGAATAGCCAAAAAAGTTAACCCCAACATTTCATACTCATCGCTAGTTAAAAATTCAAACATCAACGAAAATGAAAATGTAATCACTGCTGCTGGTAAACCTAACAACATGTATAATAACCTTTTCGTCCTCGAACAAGGTTACGGTCTTCCACCAGCCAGGTCTTTAGGGTCAGAATAATTCAACATCGGAATTTTCCTACCCATGCCTTCTGCGTGTTTGAAAACTTTTACTTTTATTACGAATTCTCGTGTCGCTGAACACGAGAAATCCATGAAAACCGTAATTTAATGAAATTAGGCGACGGCGCTTAAGACTTGGCTGACCCGAGAACTCCACATGGTCCGCACACGTTGGGAACTTCATAAATAGCCGATTGGGTCACCATCGCGCGGGTGGACCTCGCGTACCTCAGCTTCACGGAGAGGGTTCCCTCCACCACCGTCATCGTGGAGGACCTTCCCTTCCTTCAAGGTGACCGATATGCGGACCAAGAGAATGCTCTTGGACCAACTAGCCAATAACATTTGGCGAGTTTCCGATTTTTCCTAACCCCGATCTTAAGAAAATCAAGCACAGTTCTAAACGAAATCTCAACGGGAACAGTTCGAGCCTGCCAATTGAGACCTCCAAGAGTCTAAGCGTCGTTATGGCCAAGAGATTGAGCCGTACCTGACGTACATGGATAGAGTGCTTGAGTTTTTGTCCATGGTAAGCATGTCTTGTTTATAATGGATGCGAATGCGGTCTCACCCTTATGGTTCGGTGTGGGTGGTGGTCACAGTGTGATGAAGAAAATGCGTGGAAGAGGGCTTGAGGAATGGGTGTTGGCTAAAGGAATGGTCGTGCTGAATGAACCGAGCGAGTAGTTTACTTTTTCTGGTGTGAATGGACAGAGTGACTGTTCATTCCCTACAGACATTTTCATTTCACAGACCCTTACAACACCCCAACCATCACCCAATCTAATCCTCAATAAAGACGCAAATCCTCCATAAATAAATAAATAATTAACTCGCATCCTTTGAACCTCTACCTCCATCCAAAAAAAATTGATAACAAAATTTGATAACAAACTGTGGTAAATACTTGTTACGGAAACAAATCGCTTCGCATATCAGACAATGCTCGACGAGTATAAAAGCCGGAAAGTGGACGACAACTGGTATCCTGTTACCTTAGATGAAGTAAAGGCCTACTGTGCACTACATATTTTGATGAGTCAACTAAAAAAATCAAATATCCAACTGTATTGGTCTACAAGAGCAGCAGTAGTAGAAACGCCAATATTAAGAAAAACAATGCCTTTAAAGAGATTCCGGCAGATTTCGAGATTTTTACATTTTTTGCATAATGAAACTGCTGATGGTAGTGACCGACTTCGAAAGGTAAGACCTATCATCAACCTGTGGAATGAAAAATTTAAAGAAATTTACACACCCAATGAATATGTCAGCATAGACGAATCCTTGATGAAATATAAAGGACGTTTAGCATACAAACAATTCAATCCGTCGAAAAGAACTCGATTTGGATTAAAAATTTACAAATTGTGCGAGGCAAGTACCGGTTTCTGTCATGGATTTAAAATATATACCGGTCAGGACAAAATTGATTCAAATGACAGTGCGTCGGAGAACGTTGTGACGGAGTTGTCAAAATCTATAATAAACAAGGGATATACTTTGTTTCTGAACAACTGGTACTCTTCACCCGACCTATTTTTAAAATTACACAAGAAAAAGACAAATGTTATCGGGACGGTACGCAAGAATAGGAAAAATGTGCCAAAGGACATTCAAAAGCGTATTTTGAAGAAAGGAGAATGTGTATGTAGGTGTTGCAATAATTTGATAGCTCTGATGAGATGGAAGGACAGGCGCGACGTGTATATGATGATATCAACAAAGCACGAAAGTGTAGAGAGGGTTGAGCAATCAGACAAACAATTGCAGAAAGTAACGAAGCCTAAACGTATCGTGGAATATAACAAGGGTATGGGTGCAATTGACCACCAAGATCAGATGTTATCCTGTTTCCTAATCATGAGAAAAGTTATCAAAGGATACCGAAAGCTATTCTTTTACATGTCATATATGGCTTTGTTCAACACCTATATTATGCATAAAATAATGCGCAGTCGAAAAAGCGAGAGTTATGTTCACTACCATGTAAACATAGCAGAGGTAATTTTGCAAAATGTCCAATTACCGGACTACAAAACGCGTAGGAAATCTATATCAATTGAACCTCTACGACTCCGAGCACAATATTGGGCTCATTTCCCAAAAACTATCGATTCGACGCCTCGAAAGAAGCACCCAACAAGGATTTGCGAAGTTTGTTACAAACATAAAATACGAAGCGAAACGAAGTGGGAATGCGCGAAATGTAAACTAGCATTACATCTGCCAGAGTGTTCTAGGAAGTTTCATACCATGAAGGTTTTTTAGATTTGTAAGTATTTTCTTATTAAATATTGACTCAAGGTGAACATTTATTATAATTGAATTTTTTGTTTACAATATGCTATTTATTCTTAGGCGTGGTATTATTACATTCCTCGGGACAAAACCTCATTTGAAGATGATTTCTATTGAAGTGTTGTTTATTTGTGAAATATAATTTTGAATTTGTCATTTATTACAAAATATAATATATTTATAATATCTACAAAAGAAAAAAGGGTTAAAGTTTACTTCCACAACAGCAGTTTCGCGCAAAACTGGCTATATCACAGGCATTTACGTTTCGGCTCGTATTGTGACTGTTCTCGAACATCAGTCCGGCTTGTTTACCACGCGTTGACGCCTAACACTTGGGCCCAAGTTTCGTCGAGCTCAATGGCACGGGAAGGTGTTAAGACTGTTAATATGATATATAATTATTTTTAAATTAAACTAATCGTTAAAAAAGTAGCACGTGTTTTCCTTTACCTGTCAATTTGACAGGTGTCCTTAGAAATAGGTATATAGATAGCAACCGTAAACCTAGTGTTAAGACATCTCGTGTATTTGAATAGACTCATTTGCAGGGAGGATGCTTATCACAGCTTAACCATGATCCAAAAATTATGAATGTGATTGGATCGAAGAAGATATTGAGATACTTGAGGGACACAATGGAATATTGCCTTGAACATGGGATAGAAACAGAAACCTAAGAAATGAAATGCGAATGTGAAAATTACTAAAAATGAAGATAAAGAATTAATTTAAATAAATAATTGGAGGTGAATAGACAATAAATAAATTAAATGAATTATGCGGGAAAAAATAAATAAATACGTTACTTTAAGCGGCTTAAGTTACGTTGTACAAGTTATAATGGCTGAGGAGCAACTGGCGTGTCCTTCGACCGCTAAGTACCTAAATGAAGCGAGACAAACTGGACATGCACAGCCATTTGCTCGCTCGATTGCGTGACTGCTGCACTCATAGGTATAGATTGGTTGGACATTGATCTCACACTGAGATCACTGGCTAAGTGGCAGCAGGTTCAGACTGTTGAAAACCATGAGAGGAACTGCCTTTGTAGATGCAATGGCTGATAGGATGAAAAAATATGCGTGTCATTCGGTCAGGTTATGTAAATGACCTTGGCATGCTCGGCTGAGGAAGTCGAGCAGCCGGCGGCACCGGCCCCGTCGGGCCGTGCTCCCAGTGTTAGATGCCAGGGCACGCAGCGGCAGCCGGCACACGTTCCGTTTGACGCAGGTGCTCACCGGGTACGGATGTCTCGGGGAGTATCTAGGTCGGATAGGGCGTGAGCGTTCGATGCAGTGTCATCATTGCGGGGAAGGGCGGGACACGGTGCAGCACACGCTGGAGGAATGTCTAGCGTGGGCTCGCCAGCGCCGTGTCCTTTGTCGCGTTGTGGTGAGGGGTCTCTGACTTTCCGCCATCGCCCAGAAGATGGTGGAAAGCGCGAGCGCGTGGCGTGTGGTGGCTTCCGTCCGCGAGGGGGTTATATTACAGAAGGAGGCCGCAGAGAAAGTCTGCAAGCGCCTGCGTAGCGCGGGCACCTCGTCCGTAGGGCGGTGCCACCGGGCGCCGCGCACCACGCCGGAGGAGACAACGCGTTAGGCTTTGCGTGCATCCCTGCGCCTATGGCCGGAGGGACAGTCTCTCACCTTCGTTGTAACCTGGGTCAGGGAGACAACGGGCAGGTGGGACCATCGTGTGGGTTTTAATGGGTACAAATCCCATATTACCACGCCCCCTCCCGTAGAGGGTCCGGGTATCTTCTTCAAGATTTCCCCCACGAGAAAAAAAAGAAAGAAAAGGTAATTAACCTTATGAAACCTGGTTCGGAACACCGTGGATGAGTAAGCCGCTTGAAGAGGACAAGAACGGTGATAAGACTTGGGACTTGGTCAAATGGTAGACCAATTTGGTAAGGTCTACAAGGGCTTTCCATGCATTGCTCTGAACGAGTCATTGATCTTACCGAGGCCAAACGGAAATTCCCGAGCTCAACCGATTTTCCAATGATTCTCGAACCTTTTATAATTGTTATTACATAGTTTATTGTGAATATATGCTTTGTATAATTTGCAATAATAATATATAAAGTAACTTACGTATGTACAATTATTTTCCCATATAAAGAAACCATTTACTTCCTCGTAACATTTTTTGACATATATGTGTTTAAAACAACTTTTTAAATTCAAATAAAGTCGAATAGTAGCTATAATTGATATTAATCAGAGGAATCTTCTATAACCCATGCCCAAAACTTATATCAAAATAAGCTGAAATTCGAATTTTAAACAAATTTTACGAATTTACATAACTTACATATACATATTATACATCTAAGGTGTTTCCACGCTCATTTAATCGTGCACTCATAGAAATTTGTAAAAATATGTTAAATAAAGGTGGTCATAATGCTCATGCTTCAATTAAAAGATGTATGGAAGACTGCAAGCACACGCCGCAATCAAATATAAGGATAGATGCAATAGAAACACAACCCTCAGTCCAATTACAATCAAATCAAGGACATTGATCAAGATAATCAGCTATTATACAGTTAATTCCTAACCAGAGATGACAGTCAGATTTCGAAAATCACAAGGCAGTTATAAAAAAGTAGAGCACACAATAGACCAATCCACATACCGAAATTAATTGATAAGAAACTACTGGATTGCGACAACCCTCTCCAATCAGTAAACCCATCAAGTCAATTACACGAAGATTTAATTTTAACAATCAACAAGCTAAAAGATCTAAGAAATCAACTAGAGGAGTCAAAATCAATGCAAAAAGAAGCCAATAAAACTAGTGTCAACCAATCGCCTAATATACATGGTCGATGTCTGTCTTCGACAAATTTGAAGTATCGCACAACGCTTCAAGGAAAAGGAGACGAAGACTCCTCTTCCCTCGATAGTCGACTCCTGAAGAGAAATAGCAGTGTAACCGAAATGGACCTCCACTCTGCAACAATAAGAAAAAAAGGCATCCCTCTACAGCAGCAATGTGGGAGCGCAAAAGCCAATATCAACGAAGCAGCCCCCCTTAAACATGTTTAATCACTCGCCTAAAGAAACCGTATACACTATCAAACAAGCAAATATTATCCTGCTCGATCCAGCTACCGCCTCATCAGCCTTTTACCCAATATTAGTAAGGTATTTGAAACAATCATCAATAAAGCTCTCTGGAAACAACGTGAACTACTCAATATCATCTCCGACTGCCGTTTTGGCTTCGGATTCAGACACTTCACATTCCACGCCATAAATAAATTTACATGAGACATGTGTTCGGCCAGGTATGGCTTGATGAGTTATTTTTCAAATTAATTAAAAAGAACTTCTCGATTCACTCAACAAAAATGCTATGGCACATGACTGTCACGCCACAGACAACGAGAACAAATCTCCTGAATCCTTCAAAACTTAAAACGGACTGCAACAAGGAGCAGTTAACTCTCCCCACCTATTTAATATTTTTACTAGTGACCTCCTAAATTTATGGTCCGTTACCTAGGTATTCACCTGGTGTTCCGTCGCGAAACAAGAAAGACACGAGAATCCCTGAAACCCCTAATTTAACGAAATTAGGCGATGGCTCTTAAGACTTGGCTTGTAATAGGCCTGAGGGCTCCACGTGGTCCGAACCTTCCCTTCCTTCAAGGTGACCGATTTGCGGACCAAGGGAGCGGTCCTTGGTCAAATCAGCTAATAATATCTGGCGAGCTCCCGATTTCTCCTAAGACCGATCTTAGGAAACGCGAGTCCTCTTCGAATTGTCGAATAGTCGTCAAATAGTTCCAATCGAATCGACAACGAAATCAGTTCTCTACGAAACGCCGAATAGAGAATCTTAGAGATCATCATTATCGAGATCATCAAGAGTCTAATTCCTCTCGCGTTGTACAAGAGCCTATCGTTCGACGCCAGCCGTGACATTCCTTTTGTTCGTGCAAACTGAAGCAGTTGCTCCATATTAATTTGGCGGGCAACATTACGTGATCGCAAGACGGTCTTACAACCCGTCGAACCCCACAGAATTCACTCGCGAAGCGACGCGACATTTTTTGGTCCATCGAGCCGGATAGTGACCTGTGGCGCGAGACACCTGAACTTCAAACAAAATTATAACGAACATATCACTCAGTTAAGCAAAGCCAAGAACGCGTTCCAGGCAAACAAAAGATTATTCTATTCTAAAAACTTACGCGTAAAACAGTTAAAATATTATGCTATAAAATATTGATAAGATTGATCACATTGATCACAAACGGTTGCCAAATATGGTTCAACATCTGCGCTTCCACCATAGAAAAGATCAAAGTTTCTTAACGATAGTGCCTGAGAGCATGTCTGGGTAAATATAGAACACCCAAATGCAATTTTACCAAACTCATCAACAATCATAATCTATACGGAGAAGCACAAGTAATCACAAATGACCTATTCGTACTTAAATTAATTAGAAACCACTGGTACAATCTAGATAGAAACTTGACAAACTCATTAGTGGCTCACTACTTGTACCCAAATCCGCTTTATTTTGAACTTACCAGACATACAGGCTATACACCACCCGAGTAGTTTACCTATCTGAATAAAGGGAGCTTTATTCAAAACAAAAGCAATAGCCCATTAATCTATTATTTCAATAGGACAATAACCAACAAAAAAATTAAATACAACCCAAACATTGCGCCGGACGATTATAATCTAAAAATGTACAAATTAACTTCTTTAGACGTAAGAGATAATCCGGGATATAACACGAAGAAGTATTGGTAGCATGAATAAAGTATAAACCACCATATGTGGTCTAGTATCTAAATAATTAACGTAAATAAATTGTAATTGAAGTCAAATTCTGAAAATACTGTCAATAAACGGTCCTCCACAGTATAGTGGTTAGTATCCCATTCTTGCCTAGACTTTCGAGGGTGACGATCCTCCTCCACAGTTCAAGCCCTTACCGAAGCGAGAATACCTGCACTATACCCAGGGTGAAAACATTCTTGTGTAGTGATACATGTTCAAGAAATAGACAGTACAGCAAGCATACAAGGGAATAATCCCTTAGCCACGGCGGATAATAATTTAATAATAACATCAAGGAATGACATAAACAGTGGATGTGATATAGACAAAGAGATAGAAATAATTAAAGAAAAAGGATTATCAGAAAAGCGGATAAATAAAATAAATGCCCGCATAAACAACACCATTAACAGAAAAAGACGATAGCAGTAAAACCAGTGCCTAACCTAATAGCGAAAAGGAAATCATTAGTATCACTACCACTGAAGCTGTCCATTATGGCGCCAACAAAAAAGCCACCAGCCACCAGCCAAACACCAGAAACAAGCGGGAAATCCGCATCGCCGAAATACGATGATTTGTTGCAAAACCGGTAATCGGGTAAGTAACGCCAGGCCTCCTCCTATAATGATCTTCGACTTGACATGTAGAAAGACATGTTGAAATTATCTCACAAGTCAGTAAAGACTTACACGAAGCGACTAACAAACAATAAGCACCTTTTACACCTCACTTCGAACCTGGCGCACAAGTTAGCATGCGACCTCTTAAAAAAAATTTAATTCTTATCGTACACGTCGAAAAGTACGCGAAACCTATCGACGTTGCTAAAAGATCTAGATGGGGAATTCGAACCGGAAACAGTCTCAATCGAACTTCGCTCAAGAAACGTGCCAAATATACAATTCGAAGCCGTGAAAAAATTTGAGACGAGGAAGTCGATCCTGGAAGGGAGAAAGCTTTCGATATATATAGTGCATCTGTCTCCCGACAGCAAGGTAGACAATTTAAAACAGATCAAGGTCGTACTACACTCCCTAATCCATTGGGAAAAAATAGTAAAAAGAGATCGAGTTCAATGTAAAAGGTGCCAAAGAATAGACCATATCGCCTTGAATTGCAACCTAGAATACAGGTGTGTGAAATTTAACGTTCCACACAACCCAGGAGGGTGCACGCGTATTGATACGACCATTGACAGGCCATACTAAGTCAACTGCAAAAGCTTTGGACATCCTGCTTCTTATAGGGGCTGTCCAAGGCTTCAGGAATTGAAGCAGAAAAGAGAGGAAAAAAAACAGGCAATTAAAATAGAGAGAGAACGAAAACAAGAATTAATAAACAAGTCAACCCGCAATTTCTTACAGCGCTGTGCTATCGGGAAGACAGACACGGAGACTCAGACAGAAAGGCAAACAAACCCTGACATGGAAAGCAACCAACAACCACAAAACAACGCAACAGACACAATTAATGCGACGTTACTAGAAGAAATCAGACAAATGACGAACACGATAAGTAATCAGATCGCGCGCATAGCAGAAAGCCTCCAGATAAATACGAATAAAATCAATTTCTTAGCAGAATCCCTCGGAATTGACTTCTAATGGCTACTCCCGCAATAGCACAACCAATTACCGCTAACAAACTTTCACTGACACGACTCAACATAATACAAATTAATGTAAACTCAATCATAAACGAAAGATGTGCCTCTCTCCTGGATTGTCCGAATAACCGTAAACCAGACATGTTACTCTGCGAAACGAAATTGAATCCTCCACACAGAACTGTATTCGAGAATTACAATTTCGTAAGAAGCGATAGGTCTAATGCTAAAGAAGTTAGCGGAACGGGAATCGTCATAATAAAAACATTAAATTCAGACACGTTTGCTTAGACCACGAAACGACAAACAAAAGCTTCGAATCGACAGTTATAGAAATAAAGCTTCAAGAAGCAGCTAAGCTATTCATAATCGCAGGGTATGCGACGAAAGTGGTGATGTAGTCTAACGGCGACACTTGAAAGTTCATATGCTGTAGGTCCGGAGTTCAATTCCCGCCCACAACTGATTTCTCGGCCCGTCAGAGCCGTGCTCCCTGTGCTGGACGCCTGGGTGCGCAGCGACAGCCGGTACACGTTCCAGATGACACAATATCTCACCGGACACGGTTGTTTCGGGGAGTTCCTGGGTCGGCTGGGACGTGAGAGGCATGCGTGTGAGTCGGAGATGTTCGGAGGGATGAATGTCGCGACCCGTCACCGCGTGCGTGCTCTATGTGAGGTCGAGGTGCGATTTCCCGTCGCGCCGGGAGGGAATCTTAGGGATGCGTCGCGGGGGCGTCCTGGCAGTTGCGTCGCTGCGAAGACCAGGGCGCTCCGATACCGCGAGAGGATGGCCATCGTGGGGGTTTTAGTGGGTTTTCAAACCCCACATAACCCTGCCCCGCCCCCTCCCCCAGGGGGGTTGGGCATCTTTTCGAAGATTTCACCCACGTTAAAAAAAAAAGAAAAAAAAGAAGGGTATGCGACGAACAATTGTAAAAAGGAATTTATGTTAGAGTTTAAATCCCTTTTTGGACAATTGGAACTACATAAAAATAACCATTACTATATACTAGCCGGTGACCAGAATGCCAAACACGACTCTTGGGGTAACGTCATAAACAATAGCCGAGGTATATCGCTGAATAAGTAAAGCCTCGAAAACCAGGTCCCTTACAGACATTCCGATCATAGAACAGCAGTGCCATCCTATCCGAAAAGTAGGACCTTCATAGACCTCTGCTTAGCGGACAGTCGCATTGTATTCCACGAGACACTCAGCCACCACACCCTAGAACTCGTTCGAATATGATAGCGACCATCCAGCAGTGTTGATAGAAATATCGATACCCTCGAAGGGTACGATAGAAATAGAGGAATCAGTCATCCCGGACCGATACAATTTCCATAAAGCCGACTGGACTAAATTTGCAAAATACTTAACAAAGACTGACATCCCGGATATTCCTAACAACAGAAATCTAAACATAGGAGAGATAAACATCCTCCTCGACAAATTAAACCGCAATATTACCAGCGCAATAGACTTTACTATCCCACGCATAACAAACAGCAACGCGACGGACAAATACCTCACTCCTCGATTCAAACAGTTGCGCAGACAAAAATGTCAGATCATCACGCGACTCAACAGACTCACGAGCCTCGAATCGTACATAAGAAGAAACGATACGGCAATAGCAGCACCTAAAGATTCCCTTAAAAAAGTCAGATACGATATCAAGAAAGTTTTCCACGATTCGGTGAACACCTACTGGAAAAACAAGATCTCCAGTATATCACCGCGTCAATCGTCGAAATTTTTTCCGGCCATCAATAGTATATTCCGACCGAAAGAGGCAAGCAACATAGGAACCCTAAAAATTCCTATGGCGAACGCACACCTCCTTCGGCATGCAAACGTACGATTCGACACTCGTCACGCAGACCCCCGACAAGACATCTGTGTTACGGAGACGGAAGACAAACTAAACGTTCTAGGTAATCACTTCGAGACAGTCCACACGAAAAACTTACACATGGGTAAAGAACAGCTTTCCCATATCATTGGACAGAAAACAGACAAATTTGGCTGGACGGTCTCTTCTTTAAACTCATAAAGAGAGGCTTCCCACCGCACCTTGTCAAAATGATCTGGGATGTGCTCCACGGTAAGAAGTTCTGAGTAACGGAAAACAATTGCTCGTCTACAAAAACCTTTGCGATTGAGAATGGCTTGCAACAAGGTACCGTCAACTCTCCCATCTTGTTTAGCATATATATAAATGACTTAACTCTGCATGTACGACCTAAATAACGAACCTGACACATTCGCGGTAGCTTTCGCAGACGACCTTTTAATTTATATAAAAGACAGCAGACCGTCAAAGTTAAAAACGCGATTGCAAGAAATTTTCGGAAGAACTCAAGATTACTTCCACACTTGGAAATTAAAAATTAATACTGAAAAATGCGAATTAATTCTATTCAGACCATACATATCACGACTCTCAAACGCGAACAACGACGTACGAACGCACACCAAACACTTTCAATTACACGACGGGAAAGATGATCGAATAAAGATAGCAAACAAACATGTTCGATACTTAGGCGTACATCTGGATTACAAACTAAACTTTATAAACCATGTCCAAACGCAAATCGAGAAAGCCCAAGAAGCATTCGCCAATCACAAGCGTCTGTTTTATTCGAAATTGCTAGACGCGAAAACAAAAATTATTTGTTATGAGACACTTGTAAAACCGATACTGACATACGGCTGCCCCGTATGGTTCAACGTAACGGCAAGTACAATAGAGAAGCTCAGCGGTTTTCGAGAGAAAATGCCTCAGAGCTTATCTAGGCAAATACCGGACTCCGGAGTCCAACTTCGCTAAATTAATTAGCAACACCAAACTTTACGGAAGCGCGGAAATAGTTAGAATAGATTTGTTCATGCTCAAATTGATCCGCAATCATTGGGTGAACATTAGATACGTAAAAAGTAATAGTCTAATAAACGGCTCCGTATACCCCAACCCACAGTACTTTGAAAAAACCCGGCAGACGGGATACACGCCGCCAGAAGCTTTCGTATACCTGGATGGTCAAGGGTACATACAGAACAGCGAAAATGTACCCTTGATGTATCAAGTGACTAGGAAAGCCGACAACACGGCAATCTTGTATAACACAGACGGCAATTATGACAATGCGTCGAAAATTAATACGAAACTATCGAAAATAGATCTGAAAGACTCGCACCGACAAAACATAAAAAAATATTGGTGGCTCGATTCGTGTTAATGCAACTTATGTATTGTTAAAGACTAATGTAAACATTCATGTATCAGTAAATAAACAAAGCCGGACAGAAGATCCTTGTTAGTATAGTGGTTAGTATCCCCGTCACGCGGGAGACCGGGGTTCGATTCCCCGACGGGGAGACGATTAATTCTTATTTTATTTTCCCCTCTTATCCTACTTCGTCATTTCAATTTTGTCTTTTGTAAGTTTCAGACTGCCATACTTATAAATACTGTAAACATGATCTTGTAATATCCTCTTCGTTTTAATCATTATTTTGCCGAATATGGCGCATCGTGCAGCAGCTGTTGGTCTATTGATTATTAAATTGATATATCAGCTATTGATTAAATTTATGATGTTCATATTCCATTAGGCACTGATAAAGCCCTTAATGATAATATTAGTAGCAATATAAACATCAATTTTCGCGTTTGTAATGACGCTAAATAAACTTTTTTGGAACTAAACGATAAATAGTATCATGAAAATTTCGTTTCAATTTTCGGTCAATCCACCTAAAGCAGACACATATAAAACGTAGACATATATAATATTGACCGTTCGACTTTTCTATAGAAGCGGTTCCATGCTGATTAGCATAGATTAGACAGTCACATAAAGTCGTTATATAATATATTTGCCGATGTATTACGGGTCGCAAGATCGCAAATTGGTTTTGACATATTTACGTTGAAAAATAATTTGTTTTAACACGTTCCGTGCCGAGCTATTTTTACCCGACATGATCTCCAGGCCATTTGTTGTTTTGGTTAAAAATTGATATATTATCACACAATATGTTAATACATCATCAATCCATAAGTAATTAGTTTGTTTAGAGCAGTTATCACTCCATGTACCATTTATGGCTTTAAAAAAGTCAACCATTACATGTGATTAATAATTATAGTATATATTACAATTAAACAAATTTATATGCTTCGTTATATATACTGCATTTTGTACAATGCCTCCTTCTTTTAGTGGAAATATATATTTTACAGAATTAAGCTTGTCGTAAAGTATATTTTCAGCGCATTAAATAATTATGTCTGCGTATCACGGAACGTGTTAATATTTATGTCATTATGAAATGTTTCGTTGCCAATGTACCACGGTCCACAAATTGCTGCTCTCAGTACTCAGTTTTGTACAAACTGGGTTATGTCAATATTTGACTGTTTAGCACAGCCCCATAGTTGCACTCATTAAGTCCAGTTGGAATTAAAGTAACCTTATTTATTAACAGACCATTGGAGAAAGATAAAGCTGATCAGTAGCCAATAAACCAATACCATCTGCGTAACTTTAAATCTAATTCTGCCCGTTCAACTGCCAAACTGTCATTCAGGTAAGTCTTCTGTACAAGTGTATTACCAAATATTTTGCTTTATCGGCTATAGGAATAGTTGTGTCATCATTGAAATTGGAATTTCTGGTACACGACGATATATAAATACTGTGTCAATTTACTTGCATTAATCTTTAATTTCCATTTGTTTGTAAGTATTTTACAACCGTACTTGAATCTTCGTGTATTGTCACAGCTGCTATGTTATCCGCAAATGTTGTTCCGCTTCAGTCTATGGAAGATCGGCTGCTTAATTAAAACGACGCCTTGAGGGGCATCAACCAGCCAGGCCTTCTTGATACTTGTGTAGCTTCCACTGTACTTAACATTGCAATGACATTCCGAGAAGTATGACTCGGGAAACTTGTACAAACGATGTGGTAAATTAACATTCAGTTTGAAGAGTAGTCACGAGTGACATACTTGGGCGAGTTCCTGGTCAACATCCATAAAAGTTGCAGAGTTGAAACCTTTTATTCTTCAAAAATATTTCCAGGGCATCGACTACGCCATGCAATTGTTCCCATGCTGTTCCATGTTTCGGTTTCGAACAAAATTGGTGCGCAAGAATGATATCTTTGTGATTTATGATTGATAATAGCCTCTCCCAAATTCCTTTTTCTAGCAATTTTGAAGGAATCGGCAGTGAGGATATAGGCCGATAAGAAGCAGCTCCTTGTGATGATTCTACGGATCTAGATATTACTATAATTTCTGCAAATTTTCATTGGACGGGAAAATACTTCAATCCAGTAACTGCATTACATATTTGGTCTACTGCGATTATAGCATTTTGGGGTAACCCTTTAAAAGCAGTTTGGCGGTTATGCAATCGTATCCTGGAACTTCCTTATTATTTCGATTAATCTCGGTTTTGATTTCTGGTGGTGCGATATACTTAATAGGATTACACACCAGCGTTGTGGAAATCAGGCATTCTGTTGTGGTCGTAAATTGTTAAATGCTAAAGTTCATCCAACGATACGAGATACCGAATGAGACGACTGTACGTGAAGAGTACGTTATCAGATCAGGGTCGACTTCACAATAGCCGGACCCAATGATTACGTTCATCTTTTTTCGAAACAGTGCAACAGTGCGAACTT
>NW_016914576.1:0-1398 GCF_001483705.2 Eufriesea mexicana
TAAGGTTAGGTTACGTTGGGTATGGATGGGTTAGGTTAGTTTGGGTTAGGTTAGGTTTTGTAAAGTTAAGTTTGGATAGGTCGGGTTAGGTTAGGTTAGGTTATGTTGGGTTGTGTTTGGTTAGGTTTGGTTAGGTTAGGTTAGGTTTGGTTAGGTTAGTTTGTGTTATGATAGGCTTGGTTAGGTTTGGTTAGGTTAGGTTAAGTTTGGGTTTGTTAGGTTAGGTTAGGTTGGGTAAGGTTAGGTTAAGTTGGGTTGGGTTTGGTTAGGTTAGGTTGGGTTGGGTTTGGTTAGGTTAGGTTAGGTTAGGTTAGGTTATGTTTGTTTGGGTTATGTTAGGCTTGGATAGGTGAGGTTCGGTTAGGCGACGTTGGGTTGGGTTGGTTTGGTTGGGTTGGGCTATGTTAGGTTAGATTTGGAGAGGTTAGGTTTGGTTAGGTTAGGTTAGGTTAGGTTAGGTTAGGTTAGGTTACGTTGGGGTCGGTTTGGTTAAGTTGGGTTAGGTTAGGTTAGCTTAGTTTAGGCGAGGTCACGTTACGCCCAGTAAGGGCAGGTCACGTTAGGTTAGGTTCGGTCAGGTCACGTCAGTTTATGTTTGGTTAGGTTAGGTTAGGTTAGGTTAGGTTAGGTTAGGTTAGGTTAGGATAGGTTCGCATAGATAACGTTTGGTTAGGTAGGTTACGTTAGGTTTTGTGGGATTAGGTTAGGTTAGCTTAGGTTAGGTTAGGTTAGGTTAGGTTACGTTGCAGTTGTTTGGTTTGGGTTAGGTTGGTTTGGGTTAGGTTAGGTTCGGTCAGGTCAGGTCAGTTTATGTTTGGTTAGGTTAGGTTAGGTTAGGTGAAGTTAGGTAAGGTTAGGTTACGTTGGGTGTGGTTGGGTTAGGTTAGTTTGGGTTAGATTAGGTTTTGCTAGGTTAAGTTTGGATAAGTCGGGTTAGGTTAGGTTAGGTTAGGTTAGGTTAGGTTAGGTTAGGTTAGGTTAAGTTGGGAAGTTTTGGTTTGGGTTGGTATAGGTTAAGTTACATTAGGTTAGGTTAGGTTAGGTTGAGTTAGTTAGTTTGGGTTAGGTTAGTTTGGGTTACGTTATTTTTGGTTAGGTTAAGTTTGGTTAGGTTAGGTTAGGTTAGGTTAGGTAAGGTTAGGTTAGGTTGGGTTGGGTTTGGTTAGGTTAGGTTAGGTTAGGTTAGGTTTGGTTAGGTTAGTTTGGGTTATGAGAGGCTTGGTTAAGTTAGGTTAGGTTAGGTTACGTTTGGTTGGGTTGGTTTGGTTTGGGTTGGGCTAGGTTAGGTTAGATTTGGAGAGGTTCGGTTAGGTGAGGTTAGGTTAGGTTAGGTTGGGTGAGGTCATGTTACGCCCGGTTAGGCAGGTCAGTTTAGCTTGGGTTATGTTCGGTTACGTT
>NW_016914577.1:0-934 GCF_001483705.2 Eufriesea mexicana
TCAATCCAATGGCAAGTACAGCCAGATACTTGCCAGGGAATAAGTCTATTCAAAATCTATAATATGTTATATCTTGGTTAATAGATCGCCCAGCGTTTTCAACCAATGGGAAGTACAGCCATCTACTTGCCAGAATTGGTCTGTTCAAAATCTGTAACCTGTTATAGCTTGGTGAATAGACCGTATAACGCCTTCAATCCAATGGCAAGTACAGCCATCTACTTGCCAGAGAACAAGTCTATTCAAAACCTATAAGCTGCAATAGATTGGTGATTAGATCGCATATCGCCTGCAATCCAATGGCAAGTACAGCCAGATACTTGCCAGGGAATAAGTCTATTCAAACTCTGTAATCTGTTATAGCTTGGTGAGTAGATCGCCTAGCGCCTTCAATCCAATGGCAAGAACAGCCATCTACTTGCCAGAGAATAGGTCTATTCAAAATCTATAATCTGGCATAGCTTGGTGAATAGATCGCCTAACGCCTTCGGTCCAATGGCAAGTACAGCCACCTACTTGCTAGAGAATAGGTATATTCAAAATCTATAATGCGTTATAGCTTGGCAAATAGGTTGCCTAACGCCTTCATCCAATGGCAATTACAGCTATCTGCTTGCCAGAGAATAGGCCTATTCAAAATCTATAACCTGTTACAGCTTTTTGAAAAGATCGACTAGCGCCTTCAATCCAATGGCAAGTACAGCCGTCTACTTGCCAGAGAATAAGTCTATTCAAAATCTATTACCTGTTATAGCTTGGTGAATAGGTCGCCCAACGCCTTCAATCCAATGGCAAGTACAGCCATCTACTTGCCAGACATTAGGTATTTTGAAAATCTACAATCTGTTATAGCTTGGTGAATAGATCGCAAAACTCCTTCAATCCAATGACAAGTACAGCCATCTACTTGCCAGATAATATATCTGTTCAAAGT
>NW_016914578.1:0-11693 GCF_001483705.2 Eufriesea mexicana
ATAGGAAAAGTCTAAGCTACCCTAGCCTAACGCAAACCCACAGAGCCTAACTGAACATGGTCTAACTCAACATAACGAGCCGCGACCACCGATGCTGGTCTCCCCACGCCCAAGCGGAATATAGCAGAGCACAGTAAAGCGCAGAAAGCCACAAAATAGAAGTGTATCACACAAATGTCAAAGATATCCTAACCTAACCTAATAAAACGTAGGATATCTAAACATAACGAGACCAGTCCTCTATTCCAGGCCGGACCAGAGCCAAGCAGAACATATTAGATCACAGTAGACCGCAGAAGTCCACCGAACAGCCGTATATAGCACGAAAGGCAAAGCTGCTCTATCTTAATCTTACCAAACATAGCCCAACCAGATGTAACATAGTTCCAACAAAACGCCCCACACCACTATTGCTGACCTCCCAGAGCCAAGCAGAATATACTAGAGCACAGTAGATCCCAGAAATCCGCGGCGATGTGGTGTAGAGCAGATTAGTATAGACAGTCTCACCTAACCTGGCCTGACATAAACCACCCAAACGTAGGATATCTCAGCATAGGGTCCCGACACCAATATTGCTGGAATACCCAGAGCGAAGCAGAGCGTGTTAGAACAACATAGAGCGCAGGAATCCACCGAATACCGGTGTATAGCGTAAAAGTCGAAGATACCCTGTCCTAACCTAACCAAACGTAACATACCCAAACGTTATCTATTACAAACTAACGAGCCGGGAACACTATTGCTGGCCATCCCAGAGCCAAGTGGAATATACTAGAGCACAGTAGAGCGAATAATTCCGCCGCATTGCAGTGTAAAGGAGAAAAGTGTAATATACCCTGACTTAACCGGACCAAACCTAACCTAACCGAACGCAGCATAACTCAATGTGACGTGCCGATACCGCTGTTAGTGGAGCACCCAGAGCCTAGCTGAACGTATTAGAAAACAGCAGAGCGCTGGAATCCGCCGAATAGCAGTGTATAGCACAAAAGTCACAGTCATCCTGTCCTAACATGTTCAAACGTAACATAACCAAAGGAACATAACTCAACCTAACGTGCCCACAACAGCGTTGCTGTCCTCCCCAGAGCCAACCAGAATTTACTAGAGAAGACTCGGGCATAGATATACATGGAATCGCAGTCCATAGCACAATAGACGAAGCTACAATATCCTAACTCAACCAAACGTAACATCACCAATCGCAATCTAACAGATACTGACGTGCCGAGACCACTATCGCTGGCCTTCTCAGTGACAAGCAGAGGACAGCAGAGCAATGCAGATCGCAGATACCAGCCGTACAGCATTGTGTAACACAAAAGTCACAGCAACCCTCACCTAACCCCTCGAAGCGCAACAGAGCCAAACGTAACCTAACCACAATTCCCGTGACTAGGCCGCTATTACTGACCTCCCAGAGCAAGGTAGAGCACATTAGAGCACAGTAGGGCGCAGAACTTCACCGAGTAGCAGCGTATAGAGCAAAAGTTGAAACCATCCTTTCCTAACCTAACAAATCGTAACAAAACCAAATGTAACATAGCACAAAGAAACGTGCCGCGACCACTATTGCTGGCCTCCCCAGATTAGAGCAGGGTATAGTAGAGCAAAGTAGATCTCTGAATTCCACCGGATAACAGTGTATAACACGAAAGTCAGAGCTATCCAAACCAAACTCAAGCCAACGTAACCTAACCAAACGTAGCCTAACTCAACCTAACTTGCGTAGGACAGTATTGCTGGCATCCACAGAGCGAATCAGAGCGAAATAGAGGATAGATCTCAGAAATCCGCTGAATGGCAGTGTATAGCACAAAAGTCGAAGCTATCCTTTCCTAGCCGAGCCAAACGTAACGTAACCAAACGCAACATAATTCAGACTAACATGCCTAAACCAATACTTCTGTCCTCCCCATAGCCAAGCAAAATATACTAGAGCACAGTAGACTACATAAATGCACCGAATAGCAGTGTATAGCACAAAAGTCAAGGTTACCCTCTCCTAACCTAATCAAACGTAACGTATCGAAACGAATCCTAACAGAACCTAACGTGCCTAGACCAATATTGCTGGCCTCCCCGTCGCCAAGCAGAACATCTCGGAGGAGAATGGAGCGCAGGTGTCAATAGAATGGCAGAGAATAGCAGAAAGGACAAAGATATCCAAAAATAACCCACGGTAACATAACACAACCCAAACCGAGGTGCCGCGGTCGCCATTTCTGGACCCCCAAGGCAAGACAGGGCATATTAGAGCACAGTAGAGCAGAGAAGTCCAAAGATTGTCAGTGTATAGCACAAAAGGCATGGGTATCCTATCCTAACCCGACCAATCGTAACACAACCAATCGTAACCGAAATCAACCTAGCGTGAATCCACCGCCACTGCTGACCTCGCCAGAGCCAAGCAGAAGATATTAGGCAAGAGTGGAGCGCAGAAATCCAAAGAACCGCAGAGTACAGCAAGAAGTCGAGGAAATCCAAACCTAGCCCAGACTACTGTAACCAATCCTGACATGGCCATAATCTACATAACGTGCCGCTACCTCTATTACTGGCCTCCCCAGAGTAGTGCAGAGTATATCAGAGCAATGTGGAGCGCAGGCGTCCACCGAATAGCAATGTATAGCGCAAAAGTAAAAGCTACCCTACCCTAACATATGCAAACGTAAGATAACCAAACGTAACCTAACTTTACCTAACTTGACGAAACCACCATTGCTGCCCTCCGCAGAGACAAGCAGAATATACTAGAGATCAGTAGAGTGTAGAAGTCCGTAGATTATCTGTGTTGAGCGCAAGAGACACGGATATCCCGGCCTAATACAGCTTATCCTAATGTAACCGAGCGAAACCTAACTCAACCTAACGTGCCCCTACCAGAATTTCTGGCCTCCCTGTCGCCAAGCAGAGAACATTAGATCATAGTAGAGCGCAGGAATCCACCGAATAGGAGTGTATAGCACGAAACTCAATGGCATCCTAACCAAGCCAGGCCTAACCTAACCCAGCCGGACGTAGAATAATTGGACCCAACGAGCCGAGACCACTATTCCTGGCACCCAGAGCCAAGCAGAACACATTAGAGCTTAGTAGTGTGCAGAAATGCAACGAATACCAATGTAAAGCTCAAAAGTCAAAGCTATCTTAATCAAACCGAACATTATCTAAGCTAACCGAACGTAACGTAGCACAACCTATCATGACACGACAGCCATTGCTGTTGCCGCCAGAGTCGAGTAGTGTACTGTAGAGTAATACAGGGCGCAGAAATCCTCCGAAAAGCAGTGTATAGCACAAAAGTCAAAGTTGCCCATTCCTAACCTCACCAAACGTGACATTCACAAACGTGACCTAATTCAAGCAAACGAACCGCCACCGATATTGCTGGCCGCCCCAGTCACAAGCAGATTAGGGTAGAGCACAGTAGAGGGCAGGAAACCACCAAATAACTGATCATAACTCGAAAGTCAATGCAGTCCTAACGAAACTTTGCCTAACCTGGTCCAACCAAACGCATCCTAACGGAACCATACGCCACACGGCCACTATTTATGGCCTTCTCAGAAACAAACAGAGGACAGCAGAGCAATGCATTTCGCAGATATCGGGCGAATAGCAGTGAGTTGCACAAGAGTCAAAGCTACCCTTACCAAGCCTAAGCCGTCGTAACGAAGCAAAACGAGACCTAACTAAACCGTACGTGCCCTGAACACAATTCCTGGCCTCCGCAAAGCGAAGCAGAACATATTAGAGTACAGTAGAGCGGAGACATGGACCGTATAGCTGTGTATAGCACAAAAGTCAGGGCTACCCCACCCTAAGCTAATCGAACGTAACATAAATCATCCTAACGCGCCGAGGACTCTATTGCTACCCTCTTCAGAGCAAAGCAGATGATATTGGAGGAAAACATGGCGCAGAGATCCACGGAATAGCAGTGTATAGCACAGAAACGTAAACTGTCCTATCCTAACCTCACCAATCGCAACATGGCCGAACGTAGCAAGCTCAAACAAACGTGAAGATACCACCATTTCTGGCCACCACAGAGCCAAGCAGAACACGCTAGACCACACTGGAGCGCAGATGCTCACCGAATAGCTGTGAACAGCACAAAAGTGAATGTTATCCTGTCCTAATGTGTCCAACCTTAACAAAAACAAACGTAACATAACTTAACCTAACATACCCCGGCCACTGCTGCTAGCCTCCACACAGTTGAGCAGAACTTACTAGAGGACTGAATGGCGCAAGAATCCACAGAATCGCAGTGGATAGCACAAAAGTCATATCCATTCATACCTAACCCAAGCTAACATAACCTGAGCAAACGTAGCCTACCTCAATGTAATGTGCCGCGGCCACTGTTGCTGGCCTCCGAGGTCCAAGCAGTATGCACTAAAGCGCAGTCGAGAGCAGAAATCCACCGAGCAGCAGTGAATAACACGAAAGTCAAGGCCACCCTTACCGAAAATTACGCAATCTAAACTAACGGAACGCAACCTAATTCAACCTAATGTGCCGAGACCAATATTGCTGGCGTTCCCACGGCTTAGCATAATATCGTAGAGCACAGTACAGCGCAGGAATACTCCGAATGGCAGTGCATTGCACGAAGGTCTAGGTTAATCCGGCCGAGCTTAACCTTATCTAACAGAACCAAACGTAAACTAACTCATCCTAACGTGCCGAGACTACTATTGCTGGCCTTCACAGCCTCAAGCAGTGACATTGGAACGCAGTAGAGCGCAGAAATGCGCGGATAGGGGTGTAGAGCACGAAGGTCTATGCTCTCCTCTCCTAACCTACCAAACGTAACCCAGCCTATCGCAGCATAGCCCAACCTAACGTGCCGAGACCACTATTGATGGCCTCCCCAGAGACGAGCAGAATTCACTAGAGCACAGCAGAGCGCAGAAGTCCACTGCATTGCGGTATATAGCGCAAAAGTCAAACATACCCTGACATAACCTGACCACACCTTACCTACCCAAACGTAGTGTATCTAAAAGTTACGTGACGAGACCAATATTGCTGGCCACCACAGAGATAAGCCAAATGCACTAGAGCACAGAGGGTAGCAGAAATTCTCCGCAATGCAGTGTACAGCACAGGAGTGCAAGCTACCATAACCTAACTTGACCAAACTTAACCTAACCATACGTAGCCTAACCCAACGTAACGTGCCCCGACCACCATTGCGGGCCATCCCAGAGGCAAGCCGAACGTATTAGAGAACAGTGGGGCGCAGGTATCCAGCGAAGAGCAGTGTATAGCGCAAAAGTCGAAGCAATCCTGTCCTAACCAAACGAGACGTTGCAATACCGGACGTCACATAACACAACCCATCGTGCCGAGGCAATAGCTGCTTGTCTCCGCAGAACCAAGCAGAACATACTATAGCACAGTAGTGCGCAGAAGCCTATAGCGGAAAAGTCAAAACTACCCGAACCTCACCAAAAGCAATATAACCCAACCAAACGCAGCATAACACAACGTAACGTGAAGCGCTCGATGTTGCTGGTCTCCACAGGGACAAGCAGAATATAGCAGAGCACAGTAGAGTGCAGAAGTTCACCGAACTACAGTGCATAGCACAATATTCAAAGCTACTTCCTCCTAACCTAACCAATCATAACATATCCAAACGTAACCTAACTCAAGCTATCCTGCCGCGATCACTATTTCTGGCCACACCACAGCAATGCAGAACATATTAGGGGAGAGTAGAGCGCAGAAATCCGTAGAAGAGCAGTGTAATGCAGAAAGGACGCAGCTTCACTAACCTAACGAAGCTAAACGTAGCCTGTCCCAACACAACGTTACGAGGCCGATATAACAGGCACCCCAGAGGCAAGCAGAATATACTAGAGCACATTGGAGCGCAGAAGACCTCTGAATTGCAATGTACAGCACAAAAGTCAATGATATCCTCTCCTAACCGATCCAAACGTAACGTAAGCAAACGTAACATAAGTCAACCTAACGTGCCGCGACCACTTTTGCTGGCAACCACACAACGAAGCGGAACATATTACAGGAGAGTAGAGCGCAGAAACGCACTGAAACACAGTGTATAGCGGAAAAGTCATAGCTACCCGGACCTCACCCAAAGCATTGTAACCATACCAAACTCAGCCTATCTCAACGTAACGTGCAGCGCCCACCATTACTGGCTTTGCCAGAGCCAGCCACAGCATACTAGAACGCAGAAGGACGCAGAAGTCCACCTAATAGGTCTGCATAGCGCATAAGTCTAAGCTAAGCTGTCCAAACCCAACGAAGCGTAACATAAGCAAACGTAGCCTAAAACAATCCAAATTGCAACGACCAATATTTGCTGTCTTCCCAAGAGTCGAGCAGGCAATTGTAGAGAAATGTTGGGTGCAGAGGTCCGTCGGATAGCAGTGTATAGCAAAAATGTCTAGCACCCTCGACCCTCACCCAAACCAACGTAACACACCCAGGAGTAACTTAACTCAACATAAAGAGCAGCGACTTTCTTTACGGGCCACTGAAGGGACTAGCGGGTTATATTGGAGAACGGTAGAGGGCAGAAACCCACCGAATGGCAGTGTATAGCAGAAAAGTCAAAGCTACCATATGCAAACTTAACCAAACTTAAACTAGACGAACGTAACCTAACTGAGTCCAACGAGGCATGATCAAGATTTCTGGTCTCCCAGGAGTCGAGCAGAGTATGGTGGGAGATAGCAGAGCGCAGAGTTCCACCGAACATCAGTGTAAAACGCGAAAGACGAAGCTATCCAAGCCTAACCCAAACAAACATAACATAACCGAACGTAGCCTAACTCAACCTAACGTGCCTATACCAATATTGCTGGCCTCTCCATCGCCAGACAGAATATATTAGATGAGCGTAGAGCGCAGAAGTCCACAGAATGGCATTCTAATGCAGAAAAGTCAAAGATATCCTAACCTAACACAGACAAACGTACCCTAGCCAAAGCAATGGTAACATAACCCAACAAAACGTGCCGGATCAATATTGCTGGCCTCAGCAGGGAGAAGCAGGTCACATTACAGCGCAGTCGAGCGCAGAAATCAACCGTATAGCAGTGTACATCACAAAAGGCAAAGCTACCTCTCCTAACCTGACCAAACATAACGTTACCAAACGTATCCTGGCACATTCTAACTTGCCTAGACTGCCACTGCTGCCCTCCACACAGCCAAACATAACACATTGCAGGAAAGTAAAGAGCAGAAATGCATAGAATCGCAGTGCATTGCACAATAGTCTAAGCTACTCGCTACTAACATGACCATACTTTACATGACCGAACGTAGCTTAATACAACCTAACGTGCCGAGACCACTCTCGTTTGCCTACCCAGATCCAAGCGGAACATGTTAGATCATAATATAGCGCAGAAATCCACCGAAAGGCAGTGCACCCAACGTTAGTCAGAGCTACCCAAACCTAATCCAGACTAACGTAACATAACCGAACGCAGCCAAACGCAACAGAACTTGCCTGGACCATTATTTATGGCATCCCCATAGACGAGCAGAGTATAGTAGAGCAACATAGATCGCAGAAATCCAGCGATTAGGAGGGTACGCAGAAATCCAGCGCAGAAGTCCAAGCCACGATGTCCGAATCTAACCAACCGTGGCATAACCAAACGTAACTTATCTCTGCCTTACGTCCCACGACAGCTAATGCTGTCCTCCCCACAGTGGAACAGAAGATACCAGAGGAGAGCAGCACTCAGAAATCGAAGGAAACGCAGCGTGAATCCGAAAAGTCAAAGCTACACGTACTTAACCCAAACTAACATTACGTAGCCAAACATTGTCTAACACAACATAACATGACGCGACCACGATTGCTGGCCACCCCAGGGTCATGCACAGTGTAGTAGAGCACAGTAAAACGCAGAAATACGCCGTATAACATTATATAACACGATAGTCAATGCTAACCCATCCGAAACTAACATAACCTGACCTAACCGAAGGCAGCATAGCTCAAACTAACGTGCCGACACCACTGTTTCTAGCGTTCCCAGGGCCGGGAAGAATATAGTAGAGAAGAGTAGAGCGCAGGAATCCATAGGATCGCCGTGTATAGCAGAATAGTCAAAGATATCAGGACCTAACCCAAGCTAACTTAACCTATCCAAACATAGCATGACTGAACCTAACGTGCCGCGACCCTATGGCAGGCATCCGCAGGAATACGCAGAATACAGTAGAGCACAGTACAGCACAGAAGTCCAACGAATAACTGTGTAGGACACGAAAGTCAAAATTCATCCTAACCTAACGTAGCTTAACATAACCTAAGAAAACTCAACCGTACTCAACCTTACGCGCCAAGACCACGCTTTCTGGCCTCCCTAGATGTAAGCAGAAAATATTAGAGCACAGCCGAGCGCAGAAATCTTCCGATTAGCAGTGTTTAGCTCTAAAGTCAGTGCCATACTCTCCTAACCTAACCAACCGTGAATTAACCAAACGTAACAGAGCTCTACCTAACCTGCAGCGACCACTACAGCTGGCCTCCCCAGGGTCGAGCAGAACATAGCAGAGGATAGTAGCGTACAGAAATCCATAGAATTGCAGTGTATAGCAGAGAAGTCAAAGCCTTCCAAACCTAACACAGAGTAGCATAGCCTAACCAACCTCATTATAACTAAACATAACGTGCCGCGGCCACTATTGCTGGTATCCACAGGGCCATGAAGTATATTGTCGATCGCAGTACAGCGCAGAAATCCTCTGAATAACAGCGAATAACACGAAAGGCAAAGCTATCCTAACCGAACTGAGCGTAACCTAACCTAACCAAACGAAATATAACTCAACCAAACGTGCCGAGAATTGTTTTGCAGTCCTTCCCAAAGACAAGCAGAAAATATTAGAGCACAGAGAGCGCAGAAACAAACCGACTATAAATGTATAGCACTCAAGTCGAAGCTATTTCATCCTAACCAAACGAAGCGTAACGTAGCCAAGCGTAACATAACTCAACCTAACGTGCCGAGACCACAATTGCTGGACCCCCCAGAACAGAGAAGAACATATTGAAGCACAGTAGAACGAAGAGATTCGCCGAATAGGAGCATACAGCACAAAAGTCATAGCTATCCTATCCTTATATAACCGACCATCACACAACACAGCGCAACGTAACTGAACCCAACGTGCAGAGACCACTGTTGCTGGCAGTCGAAGGGCCAAGCAGGATATGTTAGAGCAACGTAGGGCGTAGGAATGCACAGAGTAGTAGTGTGTAGGACAAAGACCACAGCTACATTATCCTAGCCTGACCAAACTTAACGGAACCAAACGGAACATAACACTACCTAGCGTAACGCGACCACTACTGCTGGCTACCCCAGACCCGAGCAGGCCATATTAGAGAAGAGTCGAGAGCAAGAATCCGTACAGTCGCAGTCTATAGCGGAAGAGTCGAAGCAGTCCAAACCTAGACCAAACTAACATAGCCCAAGCAAACGTAGTATGACTCAACGGAACCTGGCGCGATCACTCTTGCTTGCCTCAACAGGGTCAAGCAGAATATATTGCGGCACAGTAGAACGCAGAAGTCTACCGGATAGCAGTTCATGGCACAGAAGTCAAAGCTATCCTATCCTAACGTAACCAGTCGTCACAAAACCAAACGAAGCATAAACAAACCCTGCGCGGAGGCCGCAGTTGCTGTCCACACCAGAGCCAAGAAGCGTGAATTAGAGTAACGAAGGGCGCAGAAATGCACATAGTAGCAGTGTATAGCACAAAGGTTGATAATATCCTCTCCTAACCTAGCCAAACGTAACATAGCCATACGTAACATGACACAACCTAACGCGACGACACAACTATTGCTGTCATAACCAGAGCCAGCGGAGTACATTAGAGCACAGTGGAGCGCAGAAACACACCGAATTGCAGTGTACATCCCAAAAGAGAAAGACTTCCTGACCAAACCTAACCTAACCCAACCTATCGCTACAAGACCACAATTGCCGGCCTCCACAGAGCCAAGCAGAATATCCTAGAGCACATAACGGTGCAGGATACCACCAAACAGCAGCAAAAAGCACAAAAGTCTATGATACCTTAACCTAACCTGACAGAACCCAGCCTAACCAAACCTGGAGTAAATAAACCTAACCAGCCGCGACCACTAATGCTGGCCTCTACAGAGCCAACAAAACATATGAGACCAGAGTTGGTGGCGGCAGTCCGCCGAATGGCAGTGTACAGCACAAAAGCCATAGCCATCCTGGCCTAACCGGGGCAAACCTAACATAACCTGACGTAACACAATCCAACCCAAAGTTCCCCCACCGCAATTGCTGGCCTCCGCGAGGCAAGCAGAATATACTAGAGGCCCACCGCATCGCAGTGAATAGCACAAAGGCCGTAGATATCCTGACCTAACCTGACATAACCTAACCTAGCCAAACGTACAATGACTAAACAGGACCTGCCGCTACCACTGCCCGTGGCCTCCCTAGAGCAAAGCAGTATGTAGTAGAGCCCAGCAGATCACAGGAATCCACGGAATAGCAGTGAAAAGCACAAAAGTCAAAGTAGCCTGTCCTAACATAGCCAAATGTAACAAACACTAAAGTAACCTAACTCAGCCTAACATGACGAGACAAATATTTCTGGCCTCCACAGAATCAAGCAGAGTGTACTAGATCACAGCGGTGCGCAGAAATACACCGCAATGCAGTGAACAGCACAGAAGTCGATGATAATCTAGCTTAAGCTGACCCAACCTAACCCACCCAAACGTAGCATAACTCAACATAGCGTTCCGCTGCCAATGCTGCTGGACTCCCCTGAGCCAAGCAGAGCACGGTAGAGTACAGATGAAAGCAGAAATCCGCCGAATAGGAGTATATAGCACAGGAGTCAAGGCTACAGTGTCCTACCCTAATCAAACTTAATGTAACCGTGCGTAACGTTGCACGAACTAACTACACGAGATCACTCCTCCTGGCCTCCCCAGAGACAAGCAGAATATACTATAGCACGGTTGAGCGCCGAAATCCGCAGCATTGCTTTCTACAGCACAAAAGCCGAAGAACCCTATTCTAACCTAGCCAAACGTTGTATACCCAAACGTAACCTTACTCAACCTAACATGAGGAGACCAATATTGTTGTCGTCCACAGTGACAAACAGAGTGTACCAGAGCACAGATGTGTGCAGAAATCCACCACACTGCTGTGAACAGCACAAAAGTCGGAGGTATCCTATCCTAAACCGACCCAACCTAACCCATCCAAACGTATCATACCTCAACGTAGCGTGCCGCGACAACAGCTGCTAGATTCCACAGAGCCAAGCAGAATATTGTAGAGCACAGTAGATACAGGGAGCCACTGGATAATGGTGTTCAGCGCGATAGTTTAAGCTATGCGGACCAAACGAAGCTACCGTATCCTAGCCAAACGTAGCATAACTGGAACATACCTGCCGAGACCACCATTACTTGCCTCCCCAGAGTCGACCAGAGTATAGTGGAGCAATGTGGAGATTACAAATACACCGAATATCTGTGTGTAGCACTAATGTCAAAGCTACACTCTCCTAACATATCCGAACCAAATATAACCAAACGTAGCCTAACTTAAGCCAACGTTATGAGACCACAAGTTCCGGCCTCCACACAGCCAGGCAGGGCACATTAGAACACC
>NW_016914579.1:0-343 GCF_001483705.2 Eufriesea mexicana
TAGGTCTATTCAAAATATATAACATGTTATAGCTTGGTGAATAGATCGCCCGACGCCTTCAATAAAATGTCAAGTACAGCCATCTACTTGCCAGAGAAGAAGTCTATCCAAAATCTATAACCTGCAATAGCTTGGTGAATAGAGCGCCTAACACCTTCAATCCAATGACAAGCACAGCCATCTACTTGCCAGAGAATAGGTCTCTTCAAAATATATAATCTGTTATAGCTTGGTGAATAGGTCGCCGAACGTCTTCAACCAATGGCAAGTACAGCCATCTGCTTGCCAGACAATTGGCCTATTCAAAATCTATAACATGTTATAGCTTGGTGAATAGATTGCC
>NW_016914580.1:0-633 GCF_001483705.2 Eufriesea mexicana
ACGTGACGCGGACACTATTGCTGACCTCTCCAGGGGCATCTACAACGTATTAGAGGACAGCAGTTCGTAAAATTCAATAGAAACGTAGTGTGCGGCGGAAAAGATAAGGACAGCCAAGCCTAACCCAAACTATCCTAACCAAACCTATCGTTGCCAAGCAGAATGTAACTTGCCACGACCACAATTGCTGGCCTCCCCTGACTCTAGCAGATTAGAGTAGAGCGCAGCAGAGGGCAGAAATCCACCGAACAACAGTGTACAGCACAAAGGTAGAAGCAACCCTAACCAAACTTATCCTAACTTAACAAAACCAAACGTAACATAACCAAACGCAGCCTAACACAACCTATCGTGCCATGACCACTATTGCTGCCATTTCCAGTGTCGAGCAAAGTTCGCTGGAGCACATCATAGCGCAGAAAGTCACCAAACAGTAACGTATAGCACAAAAGCCAAAGTTATCCTACCCTAACCAGACAAAACCTAACCTAGACAAACGTAGAGTAACTGCACCTACCGTGCCGCATCACTATTACTGGCGTCCCCAGAGACAAGCAGAAAATACTACATCACAGCAGAGCGCAGATAGCCACCAAATTGCAGTGCATGGCACTAAAGTCAAAGGCATCCTTA
>NW_016914581.1:0-817 GCF_001483705.2 Eufriesea mexicana
AATCTGGCCGGAATATTCAATTTCATTGACATTTTCTACTAATATCGTGGTGAGCTAACTTTCTCTCGTAAATAAGTGGGAAAGATATTATTGGCGTGCTATAGCCATTGCAGAACTATAGAATCCGTCTGGAAAATTCAATTTTATAGTCATTTTCGACTAATATAGTGATGAACTAACTATCTTGTATAAATGAGGAGGAAAGAATCTATAGGCGTACTATACTCATTGCATTGCTATAGGTTCTGGCCGGACAACTCAATTTTATTGACATTTTCGCTAATATCGTGCTGAGCAAACGTTCTTCCATATTTAGGAGGAAAGACTCCATTGGCGTGCTCTAGCTATAGCAATGATATAAAATCGGGACGTAAAATTCAATTTTATTGACATTTTCGACTAATGTCGTGGGAAGCTATCAGTCTTGCATGAACAAGGAGGAAAGATTCCATTGGCATGCTTTAGCCACTGCAGAGCTGTAGGATCCGGCTGGAAAACTCAATTTTACTGACATTTTCGACCAATATCGTGGTGAGTTGGCAGTCTTACATAAAAAAGGCGGAATGGTTCCATTGGCGTGCTATAGCCATTGTAATGGTTTAGAAACTGACTGGAAAATTCAATTTTATTGCCATTTTCGACAAATTTCGTGGTGAGCTAACTTTCTTGCATAAGTAAGGAGAACAGATTCTATTGGCGTGCTACAGACGTTGCATTGCTATAGGATCTCGGTGGAAAATAAAATTTTACTGAGATTTTCGACTAATATCGTGGTGAGCTAACTTTCTTGCATAAATGAGGAGGAAAGAATCTATAG
>NW_016914582.1:0-204 GCF_001483705.2 Eufriesea mexicana
GATGCAGAATCGGGCTGGAAAGTTCAATTTTATTGACATTTTCGGCTAATATCGTGGTGAGCTTGCTTCCTTGGATAAATAAGGAGGAAAGATTCTATTGGCGTGCTATAGGCATTGCAATGCTATAGAAGCTGGATGAGGTAAATAAGGAGGAAAGATTCTATTGGCGTGCTATAGGCATTGCAATGCTATAGAAGCTGGATG
>NW_016914583.1:0-4264 GCF_001483705.2 Eufriesea mexicana
ATAACCATTGCATTGGAATACAATCTGTCAGGAAAGTTCAATTTTATCGGCATTTTCGACTCACATCGTTGTGAGCAAGCTTTCTCGCATAAATGAGGAGAGAAGAAACAATTTGCGCGCTATGGTCATTGCAACGCAATAGAATCTGACTGGAAAGTCCAATTTTATGGACATTTTCGACTTATATCACGATGGGCATGCTTTCCGGAATGACTACGGCGGAAAGATACTTTTGGCGTGCTGTAGCAACTGCAATGCAAAAGAGGCTGACTCGATATACCAATTTTATTGACATTTTCGACTAATATCGTGGTGAGCAATCTGTCTCGCATGAATAAGGAGGTTAGATACAAATGGCGTGCTATATGCATTGCAATGCAATAGAACCTCTCTGGATAGTTCCATTTTATTGACATTTTCTACTAATATCGTCGTGAGCAAGCTTCCTTGCATAAAAGACTAATATCGTCGTGAGCAAAATTTCTTGCATAAATAAGGAAGAAAGATCCTTTTGGCGTGGGGTAACCGTTGCAATGCAGTAGAATTTGACTGTAATGTTCAATTTTATTGACATTCACGACTATTATCGTGGTGAGCAAGCTTTCTTGCACAAACGATGGGATAGATACTATTGGCGTGCTATCGCCACCGCAACGAAACAGAATCTGACTGGAAAGTTCAATTTTATGGACATTCTCGACTAGTTTCGTCGTGAGCAAACTTTCCTGAATAAATACGGAGGAAAGATACTTTTGGCGTGCTGTAGCAATTGCAATGAAATAGAATCTGGATGCAAAGTTCAATTTTATCGACATTGTTAATTAATATCGCGGTGAGCAAGCTTTCTCACATAAGTGAGGGGGAAACTTTCTATTGGCGTATTATAGCCATTGCAATGCGATAGAATCTGACCGGAAATCTCTATTTTATTGACATTTCCGACTAATATCGCCGCGATCAGTCTTTCTTGCATAAATAACGAGGTAAGATACCATTGTCGAGCTGTAGCCATTGTAATGCCATATAATCTAATTGGAAACTTCAACCTTATTGACATTTTCGAATAATATCGTGGTGAGCAAGCTTCCTCACATAATTCAGGGGGAAAGGCTCTATTGGCGAGATATAGCCATGGCAATCCAATGGAAACTGACTGGAAAGTTCAATTTTATTGGCATTTTCGACTAATATCGTGGTGAGCAAGCATTCTCGCATAAATGAAGGGGAAATATTCTACAGGCGCTATATAGCCATTGCAATGCAATAGAATCTTACTGGAAAGTTCAATTTTATGGACATTTTCGACTAGTTTCGTCGTGAGCAAACTTTCCTGAATAAATACGGAGGAAAGATACTTTTGGCGTGCTGTAGCCATTGCAATGCAATAGTGTCCGACGGGAAAGTTCTATTTCATTAATATTTCCGACTAATATCGTGCTGAGCTAACCTTCTCGCATAAATAAGAGCGAAAATACTATTGGGTCGCTATAGCCATTGCAATGCAATAAAATCAAACAGGCATTTTCAATTTTAAGCACATCCTCGGCTAATATCCTGGCGAACAAGCTTTCTCTCATAAATACGGGGGAGAGATACTTTTGGCGTGCTGTAGCCATTGCAATGCAGTAAAATCTGACTGTAAAGCACAATTTTGTTGACATTTCCCACTGATATTGCGGGGAGCAATCTTTCTGGTATAAATAAGGAGGAAATACACTGTTGGCGTGCTATAACCGTTGCTATGCAATAGAGTCTTACCGAAAAGTTCAATTTTATCGGCATTTTCGAGCAATATCGTGGTGAGAATGCTTTCTCGCATAAATGTGGAGGAAATGTTCTATTGACGTATTATAGCCATTGCAATGCAATAGAATCTGACTGGAAATCTCAATTTTATTGACATTTTCGACTGACATCGTGGTGAACATGCTTTTCTGCATTCATAAGGAGGATTTATTCTATTGGCGTGCTACAGTCAGTATAATGCAATAAAATCTCTGTAGATAGTTCAATTCCATTGACATATTCGGCTAGTATCGTGGTGAGCAAGCTTTCTCGCGTAAATGACGACGATACATACTTTTGGCGTGCTGTAGTCGTTGCAATGCAATAAAATCTGACTGGAAAGTAAAATTTTGTTGACATTTTTGAATAGTAACCTGGCTAGCAAACATTCTCGCCAAAATAAGGAGCATAGATTCACTTGGCGCTATATAGCCATTGCAGTGCAATAGGATCTGGCAGGAAAGTTCAATTTCATTGACATTTTCGTATAATATCATCGTGAGTAACCTTTCTCGCATAAATAAGGGGGAAATACACTATTGGCGTGCTATAACCATTGCAATGTAATAGAATCTGCCTGGAAATTACAATTTTATTGACATCCTCGACTAATATCGCAGTGAGCAATATTTCTTGAATAAATAAGGGGGAAAGACACTGTTGGCGTGATGTAGCCATTGCAATGCAGTAGAATCTGACTCGAAAGTTCAATTTTATTGACATCCTCAACTAATATCGTGGTCAGCAATTTTTCTCGCATAAATAAGGGGGAAATACATTATTGGCGTGCTATAACAATTGCAGTGCAATAGAATCTGGCTGGAAAGTACAATTTTATTGACATTTTCGACTAATAACGCGGAGAGCAAGCTTTCTCGCATAAGTAAGGAGGAAAGATTCTATTGGCGAGATATAGACATAGCAACGCAACTGTGTCTGACTGGAAATTTCAATTTTATTGACATTTTCGATTATTACCGTCATGATCAAGCTCCCTTGCATAAATAAGGAGGATAGATCATATTGGCGTGCTATAGCCGCAGCAACGCAACAGAATCTGACTGGAAAGTTCAACTTCATTGTCATTTTCGACTAATATTGTGGTGAGCAAGCATTCTTGCATACATAAGGGAGAAAGATAATCTTGGCGTGCTACAGCCAATGCAATGCAATAGAATCGGACTGGAAAGCTCAATTTTATTGATATTTTCGACTAATATCCTGGTGAGCAAACTTTCTTGCTTTAAGAAGGTGGAAAGGACACTTTGGCGTGCTGTAGCCATTGCAATGCATCAGAGTCTGACTGGAAAGTCCAATTTTATTGACAGCCTCGACTAATATCGTGGTGAGCATGCTTTCTTGCATAAACGATGGGATAGATGCTATTGGAGTGCTATGGCCACAGCAACGCAACAGAATCTGACTGGAAAGTTCAATTTTATGGACATTCTCGACTAGTTTCGTCGTGAGCAAACTTTCCTGAATAAATACGGAGGAAGGATACTTTTGGCGTGCTGTAGCAATTGCAATGAAATAGAATCTGAGTGCAAAGTTCAATTTTATCGACATTGTTGATTAATATCGCGGTGAGCAAGCTTTCTCGCATAAATAAGGGGGAAAGATTCTACAGGCGAGATATAGCCATTGCAGTACAATAGAAACTGACTGGAAAGTTAAATCTTATTAACATTTCCCACATATATCGTTGTGAGCAAACCTGTTCGCATAAATAAGATGGGTGGATCTTATTGGCGTGCTGTAGCCATTGCTATGCAATCGAGTGTGACTGCCAAGTTCAATTTAATTGACATTTTTGTCGAATATCGCGATGATCAATCTTTCTCGCATGAATGAGTGGGATAAATTCACTTGGCGTGATATAGCCAATGCAATTCAATAGAGTCTGGCTGGAAAGTACAATTTTATCGGCATTTTTGACTAATATCGCCGTGAGCATGCTTTCTCGCAATAAATGAGGAGGAAATATTGTATTGGCGTGATTTGGCCATTGCAATGCAATAGATTCCGTCTTGAAATTTCAATTTTATTGACATTTTCGACTAGTATCGTCGTGAGCAAACTTTCCTGAATAAATTAGGAGGAAAGATACTTTTCCCGTGCTGTAGCCATTGCAATGCAATAGAATCTGATTGCAAAGTTCAATTTTATTGACATTTTCGGCTAATACAGCCGTGAGCAAACTTTCTCGCATAAATAAGGAGGAAAGATTCTATTGGCGATATATAGCCATTGGCGAGTAGAGCCAAGCAGAATGCAGTGGAGCACATTGGAGCGCAGGTTTCCAGAGAATCGCATTATATATCACAAAACTCAAAGCTAGCTTAGCCTAACCTAACCTAACGTGATGAAACAAAGCGTAAGGTCTAGCGGCCCATGCTGACGCGACCACAGTAGATACCCTCGTCAGAGCCAATCAGAATAGAGTTGAGCACAGTAGATTGCAGATATCGAACGAATA
>NW_016914584.1:0-1578 GCF_001483705.2 Eufriesea mexicana
GCCTGGATGTACGGATGCATGGATGTGTGGATGTGTGGGTGGATGAATGGATGGGTGGATGGAAGGAAGGACGGATGTATGTATGGATGTTTGTCTTGATGAATGTATGGATATATGCATGGATGTATGTATGAATGTTTGTATTTACGTATGTATGTATGTATGTATGGATTTATGAAAGAATATATGTATGGATGTATGTACGCATGAGTGTATAGGTGTATCTGTGGATCTGTGTATTGTTATGTGTATGGATGCATGGATGGATGCATGGATTGTTGGATATATGTATGGATGGAAGGATGTAAGGATCGATGGATGTATGGATGGGGGGATGGTTGGTTGGATGGATGTATGGAAGTGTGTACGCATGTATGGATGTATGTACTGATGGATGGCTGTATGGATGGGTGGAAGTGTGAATGGATTGAGGTATGTATGGCCGGATGAACGGATGTATGGATGTATGTATGGATGTACGTTTGGATGTATGCATGGATGTATGTATGCATGGATGTATGTATGGTTGTTTGTATGAACGTATGTATGTATGTATGTATGTATGTAAGGATGTATATATGGATGTATGGATGTATTGATGGATGGATATATGGATAAGTGGATGTACGTGTGGATGGACGTGCGGATGGATGGATGTGTAGATATATGAATGTATGTACAGTGGTATGTATCAATGAATGTACGGATGTTTGTATGGATGTATGTATAGCAGTATGTATGGATGTATGTATGGATATATGGATGGAGGTATGAATGGATGTATGGATGTATGTATGGATGCGCGTATGGATGAATGTGTGGATGGATGGAAGTATGGATGTACGTATGGTTGTATGCATGGATGTATGGATGTATGAACGTATGTATGGACGGATGAATGGATGCATGAGTGTATGGAAGGATGTATGTATGTATTGATGTATGTTTGGATGTGTGTATTTATGAATGTATGTATGGGTGAACGGATGGATGAATTAATGGATGGATGGATGTACTAATGGATGGATATATGGATGTACGGATGTATGGGAGGATGGGCGGATGGGAGGTAGGATGGGTGGGTGTATGGATGTGTGGATTTATGAATGGACGTATGAATAGAGGGACAGGTACATGAACGGATGGTTGTATAGTTGTACGCATGTATGCATGTAAGGGTGTATGTTTGTATGTATGTATGTATGTATGTATGTATGTAATCGTGGATGGATTTATGGGTGGACGGATGCATGGTTGGATGGATGTATGGATGGGTGGGTGTATGGGTGGATGTATGTGCGGATGTGTGGATGTATGGATGTACGAATGGGTGTACGGTAGGGTGTATTTATGAATGGATGGATGTATTGATGGATTGATATATGGATGGATGTATGTTTGGGTGGATGGATGTATGGATGCCAGAATGTACGTATGGATGGATTAATGGATGGATGAACGTACGGATGGAACGATGCGTGGTTGGATTTATGGATGTATGGGTGTATGTATGGTTGGATGTATGGGTGGATGGATGAATGGATGGATGGATGTGTGGATATATGGATGTTAGGATGG
>NW_016914585.1:0-933 GCF_001483705.2 Eufriesea mexicana
ATTTCTTCACCCTAGCCTTCTCTAATAAGTTCTGCTTGGTTCAGAGGAGGCCAACAATTGTGGCAGCGGCAAGTTTGGTTGTGTTTGGTTACGCTTGGAAGTGTTACCATTGGTTAGGTTATGATGTGGTACCTGTGACTTTTGCGCCACATACTGCTTTTCGGTGTATTTCTGCGCTATACTGTGTTCTAGTGTATTCTACTTGGCCTTGGGGATGCCAGCAGTATCGGTCTCGGCAAGTTAGTCTCCGTTAGGTTGCGTTTGGTCATGTTACGTTTGCTTAGGATAGGATAGGATAGCTTTGACTTTTGCATTATGCGCGGCTTTTCGGTGGATTCCTTCGCTCTACATTGCTCTACTATACTCTGCTCGGCACTCAGGAAGCCAGCAGCAGTGGTACCGGCACGTTAGGTTTAGTTATGCTACGTTTGGTTAGGTCTGGCTATGCCAGGTTAGGTTAGGTTGTCACCGACTTTTCTGCTCTACGATTGATAGCGGGGGATTCCTGCTCTCTACTATGCTCCAGCATTTTCTGCTTTGCTGTGGGGAGGTCAGCATTTGCGGTCTAGGCTCGTTAGTTTCTATTAGGTTACGTTTGTCTGTGGTACGTTTGATCAGATTAGGTTGGGGTAGATTCGACTTTTGTGCTGCACACTGCTATTCGGTAAATTTCTGCGCTCCACTGTGATATAATGCATCCTGCTTCGCTCTGGGGGTTCTAGAAATAATGCCCGCGGCGCGCTAGGTCGGGTTATGTTACGTTTGGTTTGGTTAGGTTTGCTTGGTTGAGGTTGGGATGTCTTTGACTTTCGTGCTGTTCACTTCCATTCCATGGTCATCAGCGATCTACTCTCCTCTAATATGCCCAGCTAGGCGACGGGGATGCCAGCAGTAGTGCGCTAGGTACGTTTGGTTGGGATTTGTTACGTTTGG
>NW_016914586.1:0-10748 GCF_001483705.2 Eufriesea mexicana
ACGTTAGTTTAAGTTATGTTACGTCTGGTTAGGTTGCGTTTGGTTAGGTTGGGATAGGATAACTTTGACATTTGAGCTATACATTGCTATTCGGCGGATTTCTACTCTCTACATTGCTCTAGAATACTCTGCTTTACTCCGGGGAGTCCAGGAATAGTATTCTCGTCACGTTTGTTTGAGTTAAGCTACGCTTGGTTAGATTATGTTAGTTTTGGGTTGGGATTGGGTTGCTTTGACTTTCGTGGTATAGGCTATTCTTCGGCGGGTTTCTGCACTCTACTGTGCTCTAGTATGTTTTGCCTGGTCATGGGGAGGACAACAATAGTGGTCGCGTCACGTTATGTTGTGTTAGGCTATGTTTGGTCTTGTTACGTTTGCTTAGGCTGGGACAAGAAAGGTTTGACTTTTGTGCTAGGCACAACAATTCGGTGGATATCACCACTTTGCTGTGCCATATTATGCTCTGCTTTGCTTTAGTGGGGGGGGGGATCGCGTCACGTTATGTTGTGTTAGGCTACGTTTGGTCTTGTTACGTTTGCTTAGGCTGGGACAAGAAAGGTTTGACTTTTGTGCTAGGCACAACAATTCGGTGGATATCACCACTTTGCTGTGCCATATTATGCTCTGCTTTGCTTTAGTGGGGGGGGGGGCAGAAATGGTGGCAACGGCATGCTAGGCTATGGTTGGTTATGTCTGGTTAGTTTATGTTAGCATGGGTAAGGATTGGATAGCTTCGATTTTTCTGCTGTACACCGCGATTCTATGAAATTCTGCGCCCTACTCTCCTCTAATATGTTCTGGATGGCCCTAATGTGTCCAACAATAGTGTTCGCGGCAAGTTAGGTTGAGTTAGATTACGATTGTATTGTTTAGGTTACGTTGGGTTAGGCTGCGACGGCTATGACTTTTGTGCCTCTCACTGCAGTTCTATGGACTTCTGCGCCCTGTTGTGCGCTCTCATAATCTGCTCGTCTCCTTAGGCGCCAGAAATAGTTGCCGTCGCACGATACTTTGAGTCTGGTTATGTTCGGTTATGTTACGATTGGCTAAGATAGGAAAGGATAGCCTTAACTTTTGCGCTCTGCTCTGCTGTTCGCAGGATTTCTGCGCTCTACTGTGCACTAATACGTTCTGGTTGTCTCTAGGGAGGCCAGCAATAGCGGCCGTGGTACGTTTGGCTGTGTTATGTTACGTTCAGTTGGGCTAGGTTTCGTTGCGTTAGGTTAGGATAGTTTTAACTTTTGTGCTACGCACTGCTATTCATTGGACTTCTGTGCTCTACATTACTCTAATATGCTTTGCTTCGCTCTGGGAATGCCTGCAATGGCAGTCCCGGCAAGTTATGTTGGGTTAGGTTGCGCTCGGTTATATTGGGTTAGGTTAGGTTCTGCTAGGGTGGCCATACACTGCAATTCGGTGGATTTCTACGCTCTACTGCTCTCTGATATGTTCTGCTTGGCCTCGGGGAAGCCAGCACTAGTGGCCTCTCCACGTTAGTTTGAGTTAATCTACGTACATCTGTGTTAGGTGTGGTTATGTTTGGATATATTGACTTCGACTATTGTGCTGTGCACTGCCATTATATGGAGTTCTGCGCTCTACTCTCCTGTAATGTGACCTACTTATCTCTGGGCAGGGCAGCAATAGTGGTCTCGGCACGTCAGGATGTATTATGTTATGTTCGGTTACGTAACGTTTGGTCAGGTTAGGATAAGAGAGCTTTGACTTTAGTGCTATACGCTGCTGTACGGTTGGTTTCTGCAATCTACTGTGCTCTTTCGTCCTCTGTTTCGCTCTGTGGAGGGCAGCAATCGTGGTCGAGACAAGTTTGGTTGAGTTAATTCCGCTTTGGTTAGGATAGGCTAGGTAAAGCTTGATTAGGGTGGCTATGACATTTGTGCGACGCACTGCTATTCGGACTATTTCAGTGTTCTACGTTGCTCTGCTATACTCTGCTTAGGTCTCTTGAGGCCAGCAATACCGGTCGTGGAACGTCAGGTTGTGTTACGTTATGTCCGCTTATGTTACGTTTCGTTAGGTTAGGAGAGTGTAGCTTTGAATTTTCCGCTATACACTGCTATTCGGTAGACCTCTGCGCTCTCCTGTCCTCCAATATGCTCTGCCTGGCGCTGGGGAGTACAGCAATAGTGGTCTCGACACGTTAGGCTGCGTTCGATTAGGTTACGTTCGATTAGGATAGGATATCATATGATTGTCTTTTATGCCACACCCTGCCATTCGGTGGACTTCTGAGCTCTACTGCGTCCTAATATACACAGCTCTGATCTGGGAATGCTCGGAATAGCGGCCGCGGCGCATTAGGCTGTGTTCGGTTACGTTATGTTAGGTTAGGTCTGTTTGGGTTCGGTCAGGATGTCTTTGACTTTTGTGCTATACACTAACATTCTATGGACCTCTGAGCTCTACTCTCCTCTAACATGATCGGTTTGTTTCTTGGGAAGCCAGCACTAGTTGTCGCGGCACGTTAGATTTACCTACAATACTTTCGGCTGGGTTAGGGTAAGTATGGTTAGCACAGGGTATCTATGACTTTTGTACTATACATTTCAATTTGGTGACTTTCTGCACACTACTACGCTCCAGTATACTCTGCTCGTATCTGGGAATGCCAGCATTGGTGGTCATTGCACGATAGGTTTAATTACTCTTCGTTTGGTGGGGTTATGTTAGTTTGGGTTGCGTTCGGATATCTTTGTCTTATGTGTTCAACACTGACATTATATGGACTTCTGTGTTCTACTGTGCTCTATCAAAACCTGTTTGCCTCTGTGGAGGCCAGCCATACTGGTCGCGGCAAGTTAGGTTATGTTTGGTTACGTTTGCGTAGGTTAGGCATGGCTGGGTTAGGTTAGGATAGCTTTGACATATGTGGGCAGCCCTGACATCCTTTGGACTTCTGTGATCTACTGTGCTCTACAATATTCTGCTTGTCTCTGCGGAAGCCAGCAATAGTGGTCGCGGCATGTTATATTTAGTTAGTCTACGTTTGGCTAGGTCCGCTTGGGTCTGGTTAGGAGAGAATAACCTTTACTTTTGCGCTATACATTGCAATTTGGTGACTTTCTGCGCTATACTGTGCTATAGTTTTCTCCGCTCGACTCTGGGGATGACAGCATCAGCGGTCATGACACGGTAGATTGTGTTATGCTACGTTTGGTAAGGTTCCGGTTTGTTAGGTTAGTAGAGGATGGCTTTGTCTTTTGTGCTGTACACCGCTATTGGGCGGACTTCTGCGCTCTACATTGCTATACTGTGCTCTACTCGACACTGGGGAGGCCAACAATGGCTGCCATGGCACGATATGTTGTGTTAGGTTAGGTCAGGTTAGGCTTGGTTATGTTCGGTTAGTGTCGCCTTGACTTTTCTGATATACACTGCTATTCGATGAACTTCTGCGCTCTGCTGTGCTCTAATAGGTTCTGCTTCCCTCTGAGGAGGCCATCAATATAAGTCTCGTCTCGTTATGTTCAGTTATTTCACGTGTGTCTAGGTTAGGTTAGGTCTGGCTAGGTTAGGGTGTCTTCGACTTTTGTGCTATACATTGCTGTTTGGTGGTTATCTGCGCTCTACTCTGCTATACTATACTCTGCTCGAATCTGGGGATGTCTGCAGTAGTGGCCGCGGCACGAATGGCTTTGTTATTCTCCGTTTGGTAATGTTACTCTAGGCTCTGTTATGACAGAATAGCTTTTACTTTTGTGCTGTACACTGCTATTAGGTGGACTTCTGCGCTCTACTGTGCTCCAGCATCACCTGTTTGGCTCTGGGGCCAGCAGCAATGGCGGTCTCGGCACGTTAGCTTCAGTTTCGCTATGTTTGGCTATATTTCGTTTTTTTGGGGGGGGTTAGCAATGGGTGGCTTCGGCTTTTATGATATACATTTCGATTCTATGGATTTCTGCGCTCTACTCCCCAATAATGTGCTCTGCTTGGCACTAGGACGGCCAGCAATAGCGGTCGCGGCACGATAGCGTTGGTTATGCTACGCTTTGCTATTTTCTGTTGGTTGGGATTACGGTTGTGTAGCTCACACCTTAGGGACATAGTCTGCTCTTAGGAGGATTTCTGCGGCGTACAGTGCTCTAATGCTTTCAGCTTGGCTCTGGCACGGCCAGAAATAGTGTCCTCCGCATGTTATGTTTAGTCGCATTACGTTCGGTTAGGTTAGGTCTAGATATAGTTGGACAGGGTACCTTTAACTTTTGCGCTGAACACCTCTATTCGGTGGATTTCTGCTATCTACTGAGCTCTAGTATGCGCTGCTCCGCTATGGAAATGGCAGTAATATCGGTCTAGTCACGTTAGGTTTAGTTAGCTTATATACGGATATGTTCCGTCGGGATTGGTTACATTTGGCAGCTTCGTCTCTTGTGATATGTGCTGCGATTCTGTGGTTTTCTGCTTTCTACTCGCCAGTAATCTGTTCTGTTTGGCTCTGTGGAGGCCAGCAATGGTGGTCGCGGCACGTTAGGCTGAGTTAGGTTGCGTTCCGTTATCCTACGTTTGGCTAGGTTACGAGTGGATGCCTTCGACTTTAGCGCCATAGTCTGCTATTAGGTGGATTTCCGCTACCTACAGTGCTGTAGAGTTATAAGCTTGGTACTGGAAAGGCCAGCAATAGTGGCACCGGCGCGTTATGTGCAGACAGGTTACGCTCGGTTTCATCGGTTTATGCAAAGTTTGGCCGGGATATCGTTAACCTTTGTCTGTACACTGCTGTTCGGTGGATTTCTGCACCCTACTGCGCACTAGAATGTCCTGCTTGGCCCTGCGGAGGCCAGGAATAGTGGCCTCGTCTCGTTATGGTGAGTCATGTTACGTTCGGTCATGTGCTGTCGGGCTAAGTTTGGTCAGGATAGCCTCAACTTTTGTGCTGTACACAGCTATTCGGTGGATTTCTGCGCTCTACTGTGCTCTAGTATGTCCTGCTTGTCTCCCGGGACGGCAGCAATAGCGGTCGCGGCACGATGGAGTGATTTATGCTATGTGTGGTCATGTTCCGTTTGTCTGGGTAAGGTTCGGGAAGCTCTGACTTTTCTGATATACATTGCGATTTTACGGACTTCTGAGTTCTACCCTCCACTAACATGTTCTGCTTGACTCTGCGGAGGCCAGCGATGGTGGTCACGACACGTTATGTTTTGTTAGGTTAGTTCTGTTCATGTAAAGTTTGGTTACTTTAGGAGGGGATAGCTTTGTCTTTAGTGCCATGGTCTGCAAATAGTTTCGTCTCTGCGCCCTGCAGTGCTTTATTTTCAGCTTGGCTGTGGGAAGGCCAGAAACGGTGGTCCCGGCGAGCTATGTTTAGTCAGGTTACGTTCGGTTATATTACGGTTGGTTAGGTTACGAGCGGGTTGATGTGACTTTAGTGCAATAGTCTGCTATGAGGTGGATTTCTGCTCCCTACAGTGCTTTAATATTTTCAGCTTGCCTCTGAGAAGGCCAGCAATAGTGGTCTCGGTACCTTATGACGTGTCGTGTTACGTTCGGTTAGGTCGGGTCAGGCTCAGTTTGGTCAGAATAGCTTTAACTATTGCGCTGTACACTGCTATTACGAGCATTTCCGCGGTATACTGTGCTCTGGAATGTCCTGATTGGCTCTGGGGAGGGCAACAATTGCGGTCCCGGCAAGTAAGGTTGGGCCAGTCTATGTTTGGATATGTTCCGTTTTCTTGGGTTAGGCTCGGGTAGCTTTGACTTTTCAGATATACACTACGAATGTATGGACCTCTACGTTGCACATTCCACTAGTGTGCTCTGTTTATCTCCGGGGAGGCCAGCCATAACGGTTGCGGCACGTTAGGTAAAGTTAGTTTAGGTTTGGTCATGTTACGATTGGTTAGGTTAGGAGGGGATAACCTTGTCGTTATTGCTATAGACTGCTAGTAGGTGGATTTCTGTCCCCTACAGTACTCTAATATTTGCAGATTGTCTCTGGCAAGACCAGCAGTAGTGGTCTCGACCCGTCATGATGTGTCATGTTACGTTCGGTTAGGTTCGATCAGGCTGAGTTTGTTCTGGATTGCTCTAACTTTTGCACTGTACACTGCTGTTCGGAGGATTTCAGCTATCGACTGTGTTCTAGTATGCCGTGATTGGCCCTCGGGGGGACAAAATAGCGGTGTCGGCACGATAGGTTTGTTCAGGCTATGTTATGTTATGCTCTGTTGGTTCGCGTTGGCTTGGGTAGCTTTGACTTTTCAGCCATACACAACGATTATATGGATTTCTGCGTCCTACTCTCCACTAATGTGTTCTGTTTGGCTTTGTGGAGGCCAGCAGTAGTGGTCGGGGCACGTTATATTGAGTTAGGTTACGCTTCGTTTTGTTACGATTCATTAGGTTAGGAGAGGATAGCTTTGACCTTTTTGCTATAGTCTGATATTAGGTGGGTTTCTGCGCCCTACAGTGCTCTAATATCTTCAACTTGGCTCCGAGACGTACAGCAATGGTGGTCTCGGCAGGACACGTTGAAACAGGTTACGGTCGGTTATGTTGGGTTGGGATAAGTTTGACTTGGGTAGCATTAACTTTCGCTCTGTACACTGATGTATGGTGGATTTCTGCGCCCTACTGTGCTCTAGTATGTCCTGGTTAGCTCTGCGGTGGCCAGCAATAGTTGTCGCGGGACGTTAGCTTGTGTTGTGTTACGTGTGTTTACGGTACGTTTGTATATGTTAGGAGAGGATAGCCTTGACTTTTGTGCTATATTCTGCTATTAGGTAATTTCCTGCGCCATACGGTTCTCTAATAATTTCAGCTTGGCTCAGGGAAGTCCATAAATAGTAGCCTCGGCATGTTATTTTGGGTCAGGTAGCGTTCGGTTAGGATGGGTTATGCTAAGTTCGCTCTGGATAGCTTTATCTTTTGTGTTGTACGTTTCTATCCGGTGGATTTCAGCTCTCTTCTGTGCTCTAGCATGTCCCGCTTGGCTCTGGTGTGGGCAGTAAAATCGGTATCGTCACGTTAGGTTGAGAAATGCTTTGTTCGGTTATGTTCTGTTGGTTTGGGTTGGGCTGCTGCAGCTTCAACTTCTCAGATATACACCGCGATTCTAAGTATTTCTGCGTCGTAAACTCCACTAATGTGATCTACTTGGTTCTGGGGAGGCCAGTAATAGTGGTAGGGGCACGATAGGATGAGATAGGATGCGTTTGGTTGTGTTACGATTGGATATGTTAGAAGAGGATAGCTTCGACCGTAGTGCTATAGTCTGATATTATGCGAATTTCTGCGCAATACAGTGCTCTAATGCTATCAGCTTGGCTCTGGGAAGATCAGCAACGGTGGTATCGGAAGGACACGTTGAAACATGTTGCGTTCGGTTATGTTGGTTTGGGATAAGTTTGATTTGGGTGGCTTTAACTTTCGTTCTGTACACTGATATATGCTGGATTTCTGCGCGCTACTGCTATATGGTATGTCCTGCTTGACTCTGGGAAGGGCAGCTGTGGCGATCTTGGCACGTTAGCTTGTGTTAGGCTACGTTTGTCTACGTTCGGTTCGTTTAGGTTAGGTCTCGGTAACTCTGGCGCTTCCGTTATGCACTGCGATTCTATGTATCTCTGCGTCCTACTATCCACTAACTTGTTCTTCTTGCGTCTGGGGAGGCTAGCTGTAGTGGAAGCGGTATGTTATGTTGAGTTAGGGTACGTTTGGTTATGTTCTGTTGGTCTGGGGTAGGTCTGGGTGGCTCTTTCTTTTCTGATATTCACTGTGACTATATGGATTTCTGCGTTCTTCTCTCCGCTATCGTGTTCCGTTTGACTGACTCTGCGAATGCCAGCAAAAGCGGGCGCGGCAAGTTAGGTTGTGTTGGGTTATGTTTGGTTAAGTTATTGTTGGTTAGGTTAGGAGAGCGTCGCATTTACTTCAGTGCTGTTGTCTGCTGCTAGGTGGTTCTCTTCGCCATATCGTGCTCTAGTGCTTTCAGCTTGACTCTGTGAAGGCCAGCAATAGGGGCCTCTGCGCGTTACGCTAACTCAGGCTACGATCGGTTAGGTTCGGTCAGGTTAAGTTTTGTCAGTGTAGCTTCAACTTTTATGCTGTACACAGCTACCCGGCGTATATAAGCGCCCCACTGCGCTCTGGAATGACCTGCTGGGCCCTGGAGAGGTCAGAAATTTTGTTCGCAGCAAGTCGTGGTATGTTCGGATACGTTCGATTGTGTTACGACTCTCTAGTTTAGGAGAAGGTAGCTATGCCTTTAATGCTATAGCCTGCTACATGGTTGTTTTCTTCGCCATACTGTACTCTAATGCTTTCAGCTCGGCTCCGTGAATGCCAGCAATAGTGGCGTCTGCACGATACGTTGAGACAGGTTTCGTTCTGTTAGTTTGGGTTAGGCAATGTTTGGACAGGATATAATTATCTTATGCGCTGTACGCTGCTTTTTGGCGGATTTCTGCTGTCTACCGTGCTCCGTTTGTCCTGCTTGCCTATGGGTAGGGCAACAATAGCAGCTTCGGCACGTTAGGTTGAGTCAGGCTATGTTCGGTTATGTTATGTTGGTATGGTTTCGGCTTGGCTAGCTTCGACTTTTCATATGTACACTGCGATTGTATGGACTTCTGCATACTACCCTCGATTATCTTTCTCGGCTTGACTCAGGGGAGGCCGTCAATAGTGGTCGCGGTACGTTTGGTTGGGTTATGCTACGTTTGGTTATGTTACGTATGGTTAGGTTAGGAGAGGATAGTTACGACTTTCGTGATATCGTATGCTGTTAGGTGGATTTCTGCTACACACAGTGTGCTGATGCTTTCATCTTGGCTCTCGCAAGGCCAGAAAGTGTGGTCCCGGCACGCTTCTATGACTCAGTTTACGTACGGTTATGTTGGGTTAGGAAATGTTTGGTCATTAGCATTTAACTTTTGCGCTATACGCTGCTATTGGGTGGGCTTCTGCGCTCTGCTGTGCTCTAGTGTGTCCTTGTTTGCACTGGGGAGGGCAGCAACAGCGGTCTCGGCTAGTTACGTTGAGTTATGCTACGTTTCGTTAGTTTAGGCTTTAGCAGGTTAGGTTAGGGTATACCAGGCTTTTGTGCTATACCCCGCTATGCGGTGGACTTCTGTGCTCTACATTGCCCTGCTATAGTCTACACAACTCTGGGGTGGCCAGTGATAGTGTCCTCGGTACGTCAGCTTCGTTAAGTTTCGTATCGTTGGGAGAGGTAGGGAAGGTTTGGTCAGGATTACTTTGACTCCTTTGATATTCACTGCTACAAGGTTGATCCTTGCGCTCGACATTGCTCTAGTATACTCTGTACGGCACTGTTATGGCGAGCATTCGTGGTCGTGGCAAGTTAGTTTGAGTTAGGTTACGGTTGGCATTGTGAGGTTAGGTTATGTCTGATTAGGATAACTCTGACATTCGTGCTGTACACGGTTATCCGTTGGATTCCTGTGATCTCCGGTGCTCTCCTAGATTCTGCTTGGCTCAAGCGACGCCAGCAACAGTTGTCGCGGCACGTCGTATTAAGTTCTTCTACGTTTGGTCAGCTTAACTTAGGTCAAGTTAGGTTAGGTGATATTCGACTTTTGTGCTATTCACTACATTGCGGTGGATTTCTGCGCCCTAGTGTGCACTAATATGCTCTGCTTGGCTCAACGAAGGCCATGAATATCGGTCGCAGCAGGTTACGTTAAGCTATGCTACGTTTGGTAAAGTTAGGTTATGCTATGATAGGATATCTGGGCCTTTTATGATATTCACTGCAGTGCGGTGGATTTCTGCGCTCCTCTTTGCTCTAGCACATGCTGCTTGTCTCTGTGCACGCCAGCAATTGCGGTCACGCCGTGTAAGGTTGGTTTGTGCTCCGTTTGAATGTGTTACGTTGGGCTAGGTTAGGGGAGGCTACAGAGACTATTGTGCTGTACACCGCTGTTCGGTGGATGTATGCGCACTAGTATGCTCTGTTTGTCGCTGGGTAGGCCAGCAATATTGGTCTAGTCACGTTATGTTTGGCTACGCTACGTTTGGGTTGGTAACGTTTGGCCATGTTAGGTATGTGTACGTTCCACTTTTGTGCTGTACGATGCAATACTTTGGATATCTGTGCTCTGCTGTCCTCTAGTGTATTCCGCTTTGCTCTGGGAGGCCAGCAATATTGGTCTTGGCACGTTGGGCTGAGCTATGCCGCGTTTGGTTGTGTTCCGTTTGGTGAGGTTAGGATACGATAGCCCAGACATCCGTGCTACAAACTGCTGTTCTCCGATTTCTACGCTCTACGGCGTTTTAATATATTCTACATGGATCTGGGGAGGCCAGCAGTTTTGGTCTCGGCGCGTTAGTGTGAGATATGTTACGTTTTGTTACGGTAGGCTAGGTTGGCTTGGTTAGTATTTCTACGACTCTTACGCTATACACTGCTTTTCGGTGGATCCCTGCTCTCCACATAGCTGTACTATATTCTGCGTTGCTCTGGGGATGCCAGCAGCAGCGGTCGCGGATTTATACTCAGTTATGCTACGTTTCGCTAGGTTAGGTTATGACGGGTTATGTTTGGTTACCCACGAGTTTTGTAACAAACACAGCTATTCGGTGGAATCATGCACTCTAAATTTCTCTACTATACTCTATTCGGCTCTGGCGAGGCGAGTAATTGTGGTCACCGCACCTTATGTTGAGTCAGGTTACGTTTGGTTAGGTTAGGTTGGTTTGGGCTATGTTTGGTTAGGATAAATTTGTATTTCGTGCTATACACTGTTATTCGGTGGATTCCTGCG
>NW_016914586.1:14270-15530 GCF_001483705.2 Eufriesea mexicana
GTTGGATGGCCAGCAGCAGTGGTCGCGGCACGCTATGTTGAGTTACGCTACATTCCCTTAGGTTAGGTTAGGTCAGGTTAGGTTATGTTATTTTCGACTTCTCTGGTATTCACTGCTATGCGGTGAATTTCTGCGCTCTAATGTGCTCTAGTATTATCTGCTTGGCTCTGTAGAGGACAGCATTATTGGTCTCGTCACGACATGCTGAGTTACACAACGTATGCATAGGTTTGTTTGGGACAACTTAGGTCAATGTGTGTCTGACTTTTGTGCTGTACTCTGCAATGCGGTGGATTCCTGTACTATGCTGCGCTCTAGCATATCCTGCTCGCCTCTGCGGAGGCCAGCAATAGCTGCCTCGGCACGTTAGGCTGAGATATGCTACGTCCCGCTTTGTTAAGTTCGGTGAGGTTGGGATAGGATAGACTAGTCTTTTGTGCTATACAATGCTATCCACGCATTTCCGCGCTCTACTGTGTTCTATTTTCCTCTGTTTGGGTCTGGCGAGGCCAGCAATAGTAGTCTCGGCGCGCTAGGTTGTGTTGGGTTACGTTTAGTTAGGTTACGATATTCTAAGCTCGGTCAAGTTTACTCAGACTAATGAGCTCTACTACATTCTGCTTGGCCCTGAGGAGGCGACAAATAGTGGTCTCCGCAGGTTAGGCTTTGTAATGTTGCGTTCAGTTTGCTTAGGTTAGGATGGTTAGGTTAGGATATGTACGTCTCAATAGGTAAGGGTATTTTCGGTAAGGGTAGCCTTTGCTTTCGTGCTATGAACTGCTATTAGGTGGTCTTATGCGCTCTAGTGTGCTCTTGTATATTCTGCTCGGCTCTGGTGGCCGAAAAATAGTGGTCTCGTCATGCTATGTTTAGTTAGATTACGTTTGTATGTGTTAAGCTTGGCTACGTTAGGATATGCTGCTTTGACTTTTGTGCTATACAATGTTATTCGTTGGATTTCAGCGCTCTAATGTGCTCTAGTATGGTATGCTTTGCCACACGAAGGCCATCAATAGCGATGGCGGCGCGTTATTTTGAGTTAGACTACAATTGGTTAGGTTAGGTTATGTCATGTTGGGTTAGCGTATCAACGCCTTTTATGCTGTACACTGCAATGCGGCGGATTTCTGCGCTCTACTGTGCTCTATATTCTGCTAGACTCTGGGATGGCCAGCAGTAGTGGTCACGGCACGTTACGTTGATCTAGCCTACGCTTGGTTTGGTTATGTTAACTTTGGTTAGGATCCGATAGCTACGATT
>NW_016914587.1:0-12619 GCF_001483705.2 Eufriesea mexicana
AAGCAGAAAATAGTAGAGCCCAATAGGTCCCAGAAATCCACCGATGAGCAGTGTATAGCACAAAAGTCGAACCTATCCTATCCTACACTAGCCAACCGTAACACGGCCGTACGTAGCATAACTCAAGCTAAAGTGCCGACACCACAATTGCTAGCGCTCCAGAGCCAAGCAGAGTATTCTAGAGCATAGTCGAGCGCAGAAATCCTCCGCAATGCTGTGTATAGCTCGAAAGTCAACGATATACAGACATTGCCTGACCCAAACTAACCTAACCAAACGTAGCATAACTCAAAATAACGTGCATGTGCCACCTTTATTGCCGCCCCCCCCCCAGGGCCAAGCAAACCATATTAGAGCCATTTAGAGCGTAGGAACCCACCGAGTAGTAGTATACCACAAAAGTTAAAGCTATCGCGTCCCAACTTAATTGAGCGTAACTTAACCAAACGTAACCAGACGCACGTAACGTGCCGCGAAACTGTTCTCCCGAGAGCTGAGCAGAACATACTAGAGCGCAGCAGGGCGCAGAAATCCATCGCATTGCAGTGTATAGCAGAAAAATCTAGCATACCCTGACCAAATTTGGCCAAACCTAACCAACTCATACGTAGTGTAACTCAGCATAGCGTGACGAAAACAATACTGCTGGCCGCCCGGAGCCAAGCAGAGCATATTAGAGCATATTGGAGCGCAGAAATCCACCGAAAGGCAGGGTATAGCATAAAAGTCGAAGTAGCATGTGCTAATACAGACAAACGTAACATAACCTAACCGGAGACGATGAGACCAATATTGCTGGCCTCCACAAAGACAAGCCGAATGCAATAAGGAGGAGTAGTGCGCAGATATCCGTCGCATGGTAGCGAACAGCACAAGAGTAGAAGATATCCTAACTTCACCTGACCCAACCGACCATAACGTAACTGATACTAACGGGCCACGGCCACTATTGCTCACCGCCCCAGAGTCGAGCGGGGTGCAGTAGAGCAATGAAGAGCGCAGAGATCGACCGAATAGCAGTGTGTAGCACAAGAGACGAAGATATCCTAACAGAACATGACCAAACCTAACCAAACCAAACCTAACGTAACTCGACCTAACGTGCCGAGATCACTGTCGCTGGCCTCCCCAGAGCCAAGCAGAAAATATTAGAACGCAGTAGAACGCAGAAACCCTCGGATAGGTGTGTATAGCACAAAAGTCTAAATTGTAAGGTCCAAACCTACAAAACGTAACATAACCGTACGTAGCATAACTCAACCTAACGTGCCAAGACCACTATTGCTGGACTCCACAGGGCCAAGCAGAGAACACTAAAGCACAACAGAGCGTATAAATCCAGCGCATTGCAGTTTATAGTACGAAAGTCAAGCGTATACCGACAAAACATTGCCTAACCTATCCTATCCAAGCGTGGTGTAACAAAGCACGACGTGACAAGACCAATATTGCTGTCCTCCCGCGGCCAAGCAGAGCACCTCAGTGCACATTAGTGCGCAGAAGTCCACCGAATAGTAGTGAATACCACAAAAGTCGAAGATACCCTGTCCTAACCTGACCTAACCTTACCTAGCCGAACATAGCACATCTCAGCTTAACATGCCGCGACCACTGCCCCTGGCCTCACCTGACGCCCAGCAGAGTCCAGCAGAACACTGTAGACCACTAAAATCCACCGACTAACAGGGTATAGTACGAAAGCCTAATGTGTACTTATCAATCTTTCCTAACATAACGTAACCACGCGTAACAAATCCCAACCTGAAATGCCAGGACCACTACTGCACGCCTGGCCATGGTCGAGCAGAGCATGGTAGAGTAATGTAGAGCGCAGAAATCCAACGAATCGCAGTTTATAGCACAGAAGTCAAAGAAATCCTAACCGAGCCTTCCTAAAGTAACCTAACGATACGTAACCTTACTCAACCTAACATGCAGAGACCACTGTTACTGGCAACCCCAGGGCCAAGCAGGGCATATTGTAGCACATTAGAAAGCAGAAATCCACCGCATTGCAGTGAGAAGCACAAAAGACGTAGGTATCCTAGCATAACCAGACCTAACCTAGCCAAAGCATGTAGAATAGCTCAACATAACGTGCAGCGATCACTGCTCCTGTCCACCTCACAGACAAGCAGGCCATATTATAGCACATTAGAGCGCAGAAATCCGCGGAACGGCATTGTATAGCACAAAAGTCAAAGTAGCATATCTTAACCTAGCCAAACATGACATAGCCAAACGTAGTATAACTAAGCCTAACATTACGAGACCACTGTTGCTGGCCTCGGCGGAGGCAAGCAGAGTATGCTGGAGAAGATTAGAGCGCAGAAATCCAGTTCAATGCTGTGTATAGCACAAAGGTCGCGTACTTCCTAACCCAACCTGACCGAACGTAACCTAAGCAAGCGTAGCATAGCTCTGCGTAACGTGCCGCGGCCACTGCTCCTAATATCCCCAGAGCAAAGCAGAATGCAGCAGAGCACAGTAGGTCACAGATGTCCATATAATAACAGTGCATCTCACGAAAGTCAATGCTGCCCAACCCAAGCGTAACCAAACATAACCAAGTCAAACGTAGCCTATCTCAACATAACTTGCCGCGACCACGATAGCTGGCGTGCGCAGGGCCAAGCAGAATATAGTAGAGTTGAGTAGATCACAGAAATACACTGGATAACCGTGTATAGCACGAAAGTCAGAGCTATCCTACCTAAACATAGCCTTCCACAACATATCAAAAAGTAAGCTAATTAAAGACAGCTTGCCACGACCACTATTGCTCGCCTCCTCAGATTCGAGCAGAGTATATTAGAGCAATGTAGAACGCAGAAATTCGCCGAATAGAAGTGTAAAGCGACAAAGCAAGAGAGATCTTAGCCAAGCCTTATTAACCTACCCAAACGAAAATGTAACATAACTAAAACAAGCGTACCGGGACCACTATTACTGGTCACCGCAGAGCCAAGCAGAGCATATTAGATCACATTGGAGCGCTTAAATCCTGCGAATAGCAATGTATAGCACAGGTGTCTAAACTAACCTATACTTGCCTAGCCGAACGTAACACAACCAAACGAAGCCTAACTCATCCTAACATGGCCAAACTACTATTGTTGGCCACCAGAGAGACAAGCAGAATACACTAGAGCACAGCAGAGCGCAGAAGCCACCGCATTGCAGTGAATAGCACAAATGCCTTAGATATCCTCGCCTAACCTGACCCAAGGTAACGTAACCGAACGTAGCATAACTCAAAATGACGTACCGCGAACACTGCACCTGTCCTGCCCAGAGCCAAGCAGCGTGCCGTAGAGCATAATAAATCACAGGAACCCGGGGAAAATCAGTGTGAAGCACAAAAGACAAAGTAGGCTCTCCTAAGCTAGCCAAACGTAGGATTTCCAAACGTAACCTAACATAACCTAGCATGACGAGACAGCTATTGCTAACCTCCACAGAGACAAGTAATTTGCACTAGATCACACCGGTTCGCCGAAACCTCCTGCAGAGCAGTTAATAGCACAAAGGTCGAAGATATCCTAGCATAACGTGACATAACCTAACCTAACCAAACTTAGCGTTACTCAACAGAGTGTATCATGACCACTGCTGCCGGTCTCCCCACAGCCAAACAGAATACAGAAGTGCACAGCAGGTGATAGGGAACTGCCGGATAATGGTGCATTTCCCGAAAGTCGAAGCCACCCTTACCAAACGTAGCCTAACATAACCTAACCAAACACAGCCTAATTCAACATAAAATGCCGACACAAACACTGCTCGCCTTCGCAAAGCCAAGCAGAATATACTAGAGTACAGAAGAAAGTAGAGGCCAGCCGCAATGTTGTGCCATGCAAAGGAGCCAGAGATATCATAAAACAACTTGGCCAAACCTAACCAAACCAAACGTAACTTAACTTATATTAATATGCCGATACCGCTACTTCTCCACTTCCCAGAGCCAAACTGAGCATATTACAGCAGATTAGAGTAGAGTTATCCGCCGAATAGTAGTGTATAGTACAAAAGTCAGGGATATACTAACCTAACCTGGCTTAACATAGCTTGAGCAAGCGAAGCATAACTCAAAGTAACGGCCTCCCCAGAGGCATGCAGAGCATATTAGGGCACAGTGGAGCGCAGAAGTACACCGATAAGCAGTGTACAGCGCAGAAGTCAAAGACATCCTATCCTAACCACACATAACCTAACCTAACCGAACGCAACCTGACTAAACGTAACTCAACCTATCGTGCCGCTACCGCAATTGCTGGCCTCCACAGAGTCGAGTAGGACATAGTAGAGCAAAGAGGAGCGCAGAAATTCACCGAATAGCAGCGTATAGCACAAAAGTCGAAGCTACCATATCCTATAACCTAGCCACACGCAGCATAGCCAAACATAACCTAACTCAGCCTAACGCGGCGCGGGCACGAGTACTGGTCTCCTGAGCGCAAGGCCGAGAAGCATAGATCACAGTAGAGCGCAGGAATCCCCGAATATCAGTGTATAGCACAAATGTCTAGCCGTCCTTGCCTAGCCTAACCAAATAGAACATAACCAAACGTAACCTGGCTCAACCTATCGCGCAGCGGACACTACTGCTGACCTCCCAAGAGTGAAGCAGAATATAGTAGATCAATGTGGAGCGCAGAAATCCTCCGAAGGGCAGTGTATAGCACAAAAGTCTAAGCTGCCCTATCCCAGCCGAACCAAACGTAGCAAAGCCGAACCCAAGCTGACTCAGCTTCGCGTGCCGGGAGCGCTACTGCTTGTCTCCCCATGGCCAAGCAGAATACTCTGGAGCACAGTAGATCGCAGAAATCGTCCGAAATCGGTGTGCAGCTAAAGAGTAAATGCTGAGTAAAGCTACGCTGCGTTTAGTTATGTTAAGGTTGGATAGGTTAGTAGCGGTTAGCATTGAGTTTTGGGCAAAAGACTGCTACACGGTGGATTCCTGTATTGAAATTTGCTCTAACATATTCAGCTTGACTCTGCGAAGGCCAACGGTAGTGGTCTCGGCAGGATAGGTTGTGTTAGGCTACGTTTGGTTGGACTATGTTATTTTCAATTGGGTCTGGATAGCTTCGACTTTGGTGTTATAAACTGTTATTCGGTGGAGTTATGTGCTCTACTGTACTCCACTAAACCCTACTCGAATCTGGGGAGGCCAGAGATGGTTGACGCGTCTGGTTTGTTTGATCTACTTTCGCCTGGTGATGTCACGATTGGTATGTTAGGAGAGGATAGCTTTGACTTTTGTGCCATACACGGCTGTTGGGTTCATTTCTGCTATCGACAGTGCTATGATATGTTCTGCTTTGCTCTGGGCAGGCCAGAAATGGTTGCCCATGCACGTTGGGTTTGTATAGGTTACGTTTGGCTATGTTACATTTGGTTAAGTTAGGACAGGATAGTTTTCGCTTTTGTGCTATACACTGCTTATCGGTTGATTTCTGCGCACTACTGTGCACTAATACGTTCTGCTTGGCCCAGGTGAGCCCGGAAATATAGGCCGCGGCACGATATGTTGAGCTATACCTCGTTTGGTTAGGTTATGTTGGTTTAGGCGAGGTATGAATGGCTTCGACTTTTTCGCTATAAAGTGCGATTCTGAGGATTTCTGGGCTTTACACCCTCTAATAAGTTCAGCGTGGCTCCGCGAAGGCCAGCAATAGAGGTATCGGCACGTTATTTTGAATTAGGGTACATTCGGTTAAGTTAGCTATGGTCAGATTATGTGGGGATGTTTTTGGCTTTTGTGCATTACACAGCAATGCGGCGGGCTTCTGCTTTCTACTGTGCTCCAGCATAATGCGCCTGGCTCCTGGGAGGCAAGCAATGGCGGTTTAGGCACGTTTCTCAGCTAGCTTAGGATTGGGATGCTACGTTTGGGCAGGTTAGGCAGGTACAGCTTCGGCTTTTGTGCTATACGCTGCTATTCGGGGTCTTTTGCCCTCTACGTAGCTCTACTATACTCTGCTCGACTCTCGTGAAGCCAGCGACAGTGGTCGCGGCACGATGGGTTCTGTATGAACAGGTTTGGCTATGTTAGATTACGTTGCGGTAGGTTATGATAGCTTTGCCTTTTGAGCTAGACAGGGCTGTCCTATGCACCTCTGCGCTCCGCTGTGCTCTATCGCAATCTGCTTGTGTTTGGGGCGCCAAGGATCCTGGTCGCGGCACTTTATGTTGCGTTATGTTACGCTACGATAGGCTGGGTTTTGATAGGTTTGGTTGTGGTGGCTTTGTCTCTTGCGCTATACACTGCGATTCGATGGCTCCCTGCGCCCTATTGTGCTCTAGTATATTCTGCTAGGCTCTGGGTAGGCCAGGATTAGTGGTCTCGGCACGCCAGGTTATGTTATGCTGCGTTTCTTTATACTACGTTTGGTTAAATTAGGATGGTATATCTCCGACTATTGTGCTACACATTGCTGTTCGGAGGACTCCTACGCTCTAAATTGCTCTGCTACGCTCTGGCCTGCTCGCGAGTGGCCAGCAATAGTGGTCGCGGCAGGTTATGTTCAGTTAGATTACGTTTGGCTAGCTTAGGTTACCCTGCGTTAGGTTAGGATATCTTTGGCCTTGTGATACACACTGCTATTCTATGAAGTTCTGCGCTCTTCTGTGAGCTAGCGTACTCTGCTTGTCTCTGTGTACGCGAGGAATAGTGCTCTCGGCTCGTTAGGCTGAGTTATGTTGCGCTTGGTTATGTTGGGTTTGTCTGCTCTTGGTTAGGATAGCTTTGGCTTTTGTGCTATACACTGCCATTCGGGCGTTTTCGGCGTTCTACATATCTCTGCTATACGCTGGTTAGCTCTCTTGTGTCCAGCAGTGGCCATTGTGGAAAGTCAGCTTGTATCACGTTGCCTCCGTTTATGTTTTGTTTGGTTAGGTAAGGATCGGATACCTTTGTCTTTTGAGCTATACACTGCAATTCGGTGGACTACTGCCTTCTACTGTGCACTAATATGATCTTCTTTGCTCTGGAGAGGCCAGTAATGGTAGTATCGCCGCGCTAGGTTGAGCTATGCTACGCTTGGCTTGGCTCGGTTAGGATAGGTTTGGTTATGATACCTTTGACTTTTGTGCTACACGCTTCAATGCGGTGTATTACAGCGCTCTACTGTGCTGCAGTAAATTCTGCTTGGCTCTGGGGATGTCAGCAATAGTGGCCTCGGCACGCTAGTTTGAGTTAGGTTACGTTCGGTCAGGTTACGTGTGTTTGTGTTAGGTACGGCTAACTTTGACTTTCCTGGCACAGACTGCTATTCGGTGCATTTCCGCGTCCTACACTGCTCTATTTTTCTCTGCTTCACTCCGCGGAAGCCGGAAATACTGGTCGCTGCACGTAAGGCTTAGATAGATTACGTATGGCTATGTTAGGTTAAGTGGGGTTAGGTTAGGACAGCTATGACTTTTTCGCCCAACACTGATATTTTATGGGCACCTGTCCTCCACTGTGCCCCATTATACCCCGCTTATCTCTGGGGACGCCAGCAATAGTGATCACTATTGCTTTACGTAACATGACTCATTCCAACAATCGAGACCACTGCCGCTGGCATAGCCAGGGCCAAGCAGAGTATAGTAGGGCAAAGTAGAACGCAGAAATCCACCGAAGAGCAGCGTATAGCACTAAATTCGGACCTATCTTAACTGATTTTAGCCAAACCTACCCTGACCGAGCGTAACATAGCACAACCTAATGTGCCGAGACCTCTATTGACGGCTTCCCCAGAGCAAGACGGAAAATATTAGAGCACAGCAGTGCGGCGAAATCCAACGTAAAGCAGTGTGTACCGCAAGAGCCGTATCTATCCTATCCTAACCTAACCAATCGTAACATAACCAAACATAATCAAATCCAACCAAACGTGCCATGGCCACTATTGCCAGCCTCCACAGAGCCGAGCAGACCAAACAAGTGAAGAGTAGACCACAGAAATCCATATAATCCAAGCGTATAGTGGAACGGTCGAAGCTTTACGAACCTAGCCCACACATATGTAACCAAGTCACACATAGCCTACTCAACATAAGATGCCTCGAATCCTATTCCTGGCCTAGCAATGCCCAGGCAAAATATAGCTGTGCACAGTAGATCGCAGGAATCCAACGAACAACGGTGTACAGTTCGAATGTCAGAGATAACCCAACGGAACCAATCAGAAGCTGGCAGAACCGAATATTGCAAAACTCAACATAACGTGCCGAGGCCATTATTGCGTTCGTCCCTAGAGCCAAGCAGAATATACTAGCGCATAGTAAATTATAGAAATGCGCCCAATTGCAGTGTATAGCGCAAAAGTAAAAACTATCCTATCCTAACATAACCAACCTTCACGTAACCGAACGTTATATATCTCAACCCCATGTGCCGAGACCACTGCTTCTGTCATGCCCAGAGACAAGCAGGATATCTCAGAGCACAGTAGAGCGCAGAAATCCGCCGAGTAGAAGTGCATATCACAAACATCAAAGCTACCCTATCCTAACCGAAACCAAAGGTGACGTAACCAAACGTTGCATATCACAACTTAAAGTGCCGAGACTACTACTGCCATCCTCCCCAGAGACAAGCAGAGCATATTAGACCAACGCGGACCGCAGAAATCCAGCGAACAGCAGTGCATAGCACAAAAGTCAAAGCCACAATATCCTAACTTAACCAATCGTAAAATTACCGACCGTAGCATAACTCAAACTTGTGTGACGAGACCCCTATTGATGCCCTCCCCAGAGCCAGGCGCAACATACTAGAGGTGAGTAGTGCTCAGAAATCAACAGAAGCACAGAGTATGGCAGAAAAGTCAAAGCTATCCAAATCTAATCTAAACCAACATAACCTAACCAAACATAGCCGAACTGAACTTAGCGTGTCGCGACCACTGTTGCTGGCCACGCCAGGGCAAAGCAGTATATAGCAGAGCGCAGTAGATTGCAGATATCCACCGAAAAGCTGAGCACAGCGCGAGAGTCAGAGCCGTCTCTACCAAACTTAACCTGACCTATACTAACCAAACGTAACATAGCTCAACCTAGCGCGCCACGAACGCTATTGCTGGCCATCCTAGACTGGAGCAGAGCATAGAAGAGCAAAGTAGAGCGTAGAAATCCACCGAATAGAAGCGTATAGCACAAAAGTCGAAGCTAAAATATCCTGGTCTAATAAAACGCAACGCAACCAAGCGTAACATAACTCAAGCGTAAGTGACGAGACCTCTATTGCTGCCATCCCCAGCGCCAAGCAGACAATATTAGAGGAGAGAACAGCGCAGAAGTCCATAGAATTGCAGTGTATAGCACAAAAGTCAATGCTACCCCATCCTAAGCTAACCAAACTTTACGCAACCAAACGAAACCGAACACAACCTGAAGCGCCGAAGACTCAATTTCTGGCCTCCACAGAGCCAAGCAGAACACAATCGAGCACAGTGAAGCGCAGAAATCCGCCGAATATCGGTTTACAGCGCAAAAGTCAAAGCTATGAAATCCAAAACCTATCCAATCGTAACATAACCAAACGTAACCTATATCAATCTATCATGCCGCGACTACCATTTCTGGCCTCCCGGAGCCGAGAAGAACATATTAGAGGAGAGGAGAGCACATAAATGCATAGCATACGAGTGTAAAGCATAAAAGTCAATACTACCCGAACCTAAGACGGACCAACGTAAACTAACCATACGTAGCCTAACACACCATAACGTGCACGAAAACCATTGCTGACCTCACGAGGGCCAGGCAGAACATAGCAGAGCACAGAAGAGAGCAGAAATCCACCGAAAAACAGGGTACAGTACGAATAAGTATGTATCCTAACCGAACTTAGAAAAACCTTGCCATCCAAACGCAACATAACTCAACCTAACGTGCGGAGACCACTATTGCGAGACACCGCTGAACCAAGCATAAAAGACTACAGCACAGTAGAGCGCAGTAATATCCCGAAAATTGGTGCATAGGGCAAAGCTCACAGCTATCCTCTCCTAACCTAAAGAATCCTAACTTAACCAAACGTAACGTATCCCAATCTAACGTGCCGCGACCATTATTGATGTCCGCCCCAGAGCCAAGCAGAGCAAGCTACCGCAGAGTGGAGCGCAGAAGTCACCGAATAGCAGTGTACAGCACAAAAGTGAAAGCTCTCCTCTCGTAACACAACCATTCGAGACATAACCAAGCGTAACATGACTATACCTAACGTGCTGAGACCACTATTTCTGGCCACTCCAGAGCCAAGCAGAAAATATTAGAGCACAGTAGTGTGCAGAAGTCCGCCGCATTGCAGCGTATAGCACCAAAGTCGAATATATCCTAACATAAGCAGACCAAACGTAACGTAACCAAACGTAGCATAGCTCAACCTTGAGTGACGAGACCACAATTTCTGTCCTCCCCAGAGTCAAGTAAAACATATTATAGGAGAATAGAGAGCAAGAATTCAGCGGACAGCCGTGTATAGCACAAAAGTCAAAGCTACCCTATCCTAACCTAACCAAACGTAACATAACTAAACGTAATATAGCACAACCTAAATTGTCGAGGCCGCTACTGCTGCCTTCCGCCGATACAAGCAGAACATACTGGAGCACTGCAGAGCGCTGAAATTCACCGAATAACAGTGTATAGCGCAAAAGTCGGAGCTATGGCCTACTTAAAAAGCCAGCCGCAATATAACCAAGCGTAACCTAACACAAGCTAACGTGCCGCGACCACGATTGCTAGCATCCCAGAGCCAAGCAGAACATGCTAGTGGATAGTAGAACGCAAAGATCCATAGAACCGCTTTTTATATCAGAAAAGTCTAAGCAACCCAAGCCAAAACCAAACCAACGGTACCGAAACTAAACATAGCATATCTCAACATAACATGCCGTTACAACTATTGCTGGACACCCCAGGGTCAAGCTCAGCATACTAGAGCACAGTGGAGCGCGGATATCCACCGAATGGTAATGTATAACACGAAAATCAATCTTATCCTCTCCCAACCTGACCAAGCGTGACATAACCAAACGTAATGTAACACAACATAGGGGTCACGACCACAATGGCTGGTCCCACGAAAGCCAAGCAGAGTATAACAGAGCGATGTAGGATATTGAAATCGACTGAACGGCCGCGTATAGCACAAAAGTCCAAGCTAACACTACAAATCCTGACCATCCCTAGGCCAACCAAACGTAGCGTAACACAACCTAACATGCGGCGACCACAACACCTTGCACTCCAGGCACAAGTAGAGTGCCATAGCGCACAGTAGAGCGCAGATGACCGAAGAATAGCTGCGTGCAGCACAAAAGTCGAGGATACACTAACCAGACTCAATATAACCTACCTAACCGAACGTATCATAGCAAAACCTTACGTGCTGCAACCACTATTGCTGGAATCCCGAGATTCGAGCAGAGTATAGTAGAGCTATGTAGAACCTACGAATCTACCGAATAGCAAGGTATAGCACATATGGCATCCCTTTCCTGTCCTAACCTATCCAAAGTTAATACAAACAAACGTAGCATAACACAACATACTGTGCCCAGACCACATTTACTTGCTTTCCCTGCACCGAACTGAACATACGAGTACAATGCACAACGCTGATATCCATCGAGCGGTCGCGGAGTACAGCACAAAGGTCAAAGCTACCCTATCCTAACAAATCCAAACGTAACTTAGCCAAACGCAACCTGACTTAAGCAAACGTGCCGATGCCACTACTTATGGCCTCCCCATCGCCAAGCAGGGCATGTTAGAGGAGAGTAGGGAACAGAAATCCATAGAATCGCAGTGTACAGCATAAAATCAAAGCTATACAAACCTCACCAATGCTAAGCTAGCCTAAACAAACGAAATCAAACTGAACATAACGTGCCGCGACCGATATTGCTAGCCTCCTCTGAGCCAAGTAGAATATACCAGAACTGAGTAGAGCGCAGTAACCCACTGCATTGCTGTGTACGTCAGAAAGGTCTAAGATAACCTAACCTAACCTCTCCTAACTGAACCTAACCCGACGTAGCCAAACAAAATATATCGTGCCGCGACCACCATTGCTGTCCTCCCTGAAGTCTAGTAGGGTATTGTAGAGGAGTGAGGAATGCGGAATTCCACCTAAGGGCAGTGTATAGCACAATAGTCAAAGCTAGCCTACCCTAACACGTCAAAGCGTTATACATCCAAACGCAGTCTAACTTAACCTAACGAGACGAGGCCACTCTTTCTGTCCTCCCCAGAGCCAAGCAGAATACGCTGCAGCGCGGCAGAGCGCAGGAGGCCACCAAATAGCAGCGTATTGCACAAAGGTCGCAGACATCCTAACCTAACCGGACCTCGCATACTATAATCAAGCGCGGGATATCTCAACCTAACGAGCCGAGACCTCCATTGCTGGCCTCCACAGGGCCAAGCAGAACCTATTTGATCACAGTAGAGCGCAGGAATCCACCGAACAGCTGCGCATAACACAAAAGTCAAAGCCAACCTGACCAAATGTAACCTAACAGAACTTAAGCGAACGTAACATGACTCAAGCTATCGTACCACGTTCGCTATTGCTGGCTCCTCCCTTGAGTCGCGCGGAGTATAGTTGAGCTATGCAGTG
>NW_016914588.1:0-823 GCF_001483705.2 Eufriesea mexicana
CTGGACTCCCAGAGACAAGCAGAGGCTTGTACAGAAATGCATAGCGCAGATGCCGACCGAATATCAGTTTACAGCACAGAAGTCGATGGCATCCTAACCAAATTTTACCTATCCCAACATAACCGAGCTTAATCTATCTCATCCAAGCATGCCACGACCGCTATTGCTGGTGCCCCAAGATTCAAGCAGGTGCTAGTAGAGCAATGCAGCGCACAGATATCGTCCGAATAGAAGTGTAGAGCACAAAAGTCAAAGTTATTTTAACCAAACCTGTCCTAACCTAGCCAAGCAAAGCTTAACATAACTCAACCTCGCGTGCCGAGATCACTACTTCTGTCCTCCTCAGAGTCGAGCAGAGAACATTAGAGTGCAGTAGAGCGCAGAAATCCACCAAACTGCAGTGTATAGCACGAAAGTGAAAGCTATCCCGTCCTAACCTAACCAAACCTAGCATAACGTAGCGTAACCTGACTCAAGCTAACGTACCGCGGCCACTACCGGTGTCCACACCTGGACCATGCAGAACACCTTAGAGGAGAGTAGGACGAAGAAATCCATAGAATTGCAGCGTACAGCAGGAGAGTCAAAGTTATCCAAACCTTACCCATGATGGCATAAACTAACGAAACCTAACCAAGCTCAACGTAACCTGCCGCGACCACTACAGCTGGCATCCCCAGGTTCTAGCAGATTGGAGTAGAGCACAGTGAAGGGCAGGAATCCTCCTGATAGCGATGCATAGCGCCAAAGTCAAAACTACCACATCCGAACCTATCCAAACGTAATATAAACGAACGCAACCTACCTAAACCTAACGTGCCGC
>NW_016914588.1:955-3313 GCF_001483705.2 Eufriesea mexicana
ACCATGAAAGTTAAATCTATCCAATCCTAACCTAAACAAACGTAACGAAACCAAACGTAACCTGACTCAACATAACGGGAGGAGGCTACTATTACTGGCCTCCCCAGAGTCGAGCAGATTATAATAGGGCAGCGTAGAGCGCAGGAATCCGCCGAATAGCAGTGTATAGCACGAAAGTCGTAGCTACCCTAACCTACACTCTCCAAACGTAGTTTAGCTAAACGCATCATAACTCAACACAACGCGCCGAGACCAATATTCCTGGCCTCCCCAGGTCCAAGCAGAGCATACTGGAGCACTGTAGAGCGTTGAAATCCACCTAATAGCAGTGTGCAGCACAAAATTCAAAGATATCCTCTCCAAACCTATCCAAACGTAGCATAGCCGAACGTAGCCGAACTGAACGTAACGTGCCGAGGACACCATTGCTGGTCTCCCCATAGCCAAGCTGAACATACTAGAGAACAGCGGAGCGCAGAAATTCACCTGATAGCACAAAAGTCAAAGTCATCGTATCCTAAATTAACCATTCGTGACATAGCAGAACGTTACATATCCTTGCCTAAAGTGCCGCGAACGCTATTGCTGACCTCCCCAGAGTTGAGCAGAACGTAGTAGAGGAGGGCAGCGCACAAATCCTTAGAGTCGCAGTGAATAGCGGAAAAGTTAAAGATATCCGAACCTAACCCAGGCTAACGTTACCTAGCCAAACGTGGCATAACTCAACAAAACGTGCCGCGACCACAAATGCTGGCCCCGCAATGGCCTAGCAGAATATAGTAGAGTACAGTAGGGCGCAAACATTCACCGGATGCAAGTGGATTGTGCGAAGGTTAAAGCTATCCTCACCAGACCCAACGTAGCCTAACCTAACCTAACCAAACGTAACCTATCTCAACCTTACATGCCGCGACCACAATTGCTAGCACGCATAGCCGAGCAGTACACACTAGAGCAATGTAGAGAGCAGGAGTCCACAAAATATCAGTGTATAGCATAAAAGTCAAGGCTGCCATACCCAAACCCAACCAAACGTAGCATAACCGAACGATATCTATCTGAACCTAACCTGCCGAGACCACTATTGCTGGCATCCCCAGGGCGAAGCGAAACTTATTAGAGCATAGCAGAGCGCAGAGGTCCACGGCACATCATTTTATACAACGAATGTCGAAGCAAACCTATTCTAACCCGAACTAGCATAACCTATCCAAACGTAGCTTATCGCAAACTTTTGTGCCACTACCACCATTGCTGGCCCACCAGAGACGAACAGAGCATAGTAGATTACTGTAGAGGGTAGTAATCCAAGGAATAGCAGTGTGTAGCACAAAAGTAAAGGCCGTCCTAAGCAAACCAGCCATAACCAGCCTATCCGAACTTAGAGTAACTAAACCTAACGTGCCGAGATCACAATTGCTGGCTTCTCCAGAGTGAAGCAGAATATGATAGACCGCAGTAGCACAGCGGTCCATAGAGTAGCAGTGTGTGGCACAAATGTCGTAGCTACCCCTCCAAACCCAAAGCAACCAAACTTAACCAAACGAAACCTAACACAACCGAACGTGCAGCGACAGCTTTTTCTGGCCTCCCGGGAGTTGCTCTGGGTGAACCCGGGAGTTGCTCTGGGTGTAATAGAGCAATCTAGAGCGCAGGAATCCGCTCAAGAGCAGTGTATAGCACAAAAGCGGTAGTTACCCTATCCTAACCTAACCAAACGTAACATACCCAAACGTAACATTCCCCAACCTAACGCGCCTAGACCAATATCTCTGGCCTCCCCATCGTCAAGCAGAACATATTGGAGGAGAATAGAGCGCAGAAGTCAATAGAATAGCAGTGTATATCAGAAAAGCCAAAGCTGTCCAGATCTAACCCAAGATACCATAACCTAACCAAACGCAACCTAACTCAACCTAACGTGCCGATGCCACCATGTCTGCCCATCCCAGTCGAAATCAGGGCATATTAGAGCACAATAGAGCCGAGAAATCCACCGAATATCAGTGCACAGCACAAAAGTCATAGCCATCCTGTCCCAACCTTACGAATCGTAACGTTACCAAACGTAACCGAACAGAACCTAACGTGCCGCCACCACCATTGCTGGCATTCACAGAGCCAAGCAAAGAATATTAGACCAGGGTAGATCGCAGAAATCCAAGGAATCGTGGTGTGCAGCAGAAAAGTCAAAGATTCCCAAACCTAACCCAAATTACCGTAACACAACCTAACGTGGCGTAACTCAACATAACGTCCTACGGACACTATTTCTGGCCTCCCCAGGGACCAGCAGTACATATTAGAGCACAGCAGGGTGCATAACTCAAGCGTATCACTATGCAAAGCACAAAAGTC
>NW_016914588.1:3543-15889 GCF_001483705.2 Eufriesea mexicana
ACAACCTGACGGGCAGCGCCACTATTGCTGGTCTCCCCAGAGTCCAGCAGAGTATAGTACAGCACAGTAGGGCGCAGAAATCCACCGAATAGCGCTGTATAGCACAAAAGTAAAGGCCATTCTATCCTAACTAACCAAACGTGACGCAACCAAACGTAGCATAACAATACCCAACGTGCCGAGACCGCTATTGCTGGCATCCCCAGAGCCAAGCAGGAAATATTAGGGCACAGAACATCGCATAAACCCACCGAAGAGCAGTGTATAGCGCGAAGGTCGAAGCTATCGTATCCTTACCTACCCCATCGTAACATAACCAAACGTAACATAACTGATACTCACGTGCCACGAAAACAATTGCTGGCCTCCCCAGAGACAGGCAGAATGTATTAGAGCACGGCAGAGTGCAGAAATCGACCGAAAAGCAATGCATTGCGCAAAAGTCAAAGCAACCCTGTCCTAACCTAGCCAAACGTAACGTAGCCGATGGTATCCTAACCCATCCTAACGTGGCGAGACGTTTACGGCTGTCCGCTCCACATGAAGGCAGGACATGTTGAAGGAGGGTAGAGTGCAGAAGTCCATGGATAAGCAGTCTATAGCACAAGAGTAAACGCAACGTCTTCCTAACCTAACCAAACTTTACAAAACTGAACGCAAACGAAATGAAGCCTGCGATCCGAGGACACTACTGGTGACCTCCCCATAGTCAAACAGAACACACTAGAGCGCGAGATAACGCGGAAGGGCCGGGAATAGCAGTGTATGACTCAAAAGTCAAAGCTATACCATCCTATCCTAGCCAATCGTAACATATGCAAACGTAAACAAATTCCACCTAATGTGTCGAGACCTCTGTTGTAGCCCTCCCCAGGGGCAAGCAGAATATACTTGAGAACACTACAGCGAAGACACCCGCCCAATTGCAGTGTATAGCACAAACGTCAAAGATATGCAATCCATACCTGTACTAACATGAACTAGAGAAACGTCGCATTGGTCAACATAAAGTGCCGTGACCACAATTGCTGGCCTCCCCAGAGCCAAGCGGCACGTGATAGAGCACAGTCGAACGCAGAAGTCCACCGAGATGCGGTGTATAGCACAAAAGTCAAATCTATCCACTCCTAACCGAACCAAACGTAGCTTATACGAACGTAACCTAACCCAAACGAACGTGACGAGACGTGTACTGCTGCCCACCCCAGCGCAAAGTAGAGCATGTTGCAGAAGTGTAGGGCGCAGAATTCCATAGAATAGCGGTGTACAGCACAAGGCCAAGCTACCCCATCCTAACCTAGCCTATCGTAACCTAGCCGAGTGTAACGGAACTAATTCTACCGTGTCCAGGTCACTACTGCTGGCCTCCCCAGTGCCAAGCAAAACATGCTAGAGCACAGTACAGCGCAGAGACACACCGAATTTCAGTCCATAGCACAAAAGTCAAAGCTACGCTATCCAACCCTAACCAAACGTAACCTAATTCAACCAATGTGCCGAGGTCCCTATTGCAGGCCTCCACGGAGCCGAGCAGTACATACTGGAGGAGAATAGAGCGCAGACATCCACCGCATTGCAGTGCATAGCACAAAAATTTCAAGGCTACACTATCATAACCTAGTCAAACGCAACGTGGCCAACCGAAACATAGCTCATCCCAACAGGCCGAGACCACTATTTCTGGCATCCCTAGAGTCGAGGATGTTATAGTACAGCTATGTAGAGCGCAGATGTCCAACGAACGGCAGTGTATAGCACAAGAACCAAAACTACATCTTCCTAACCTAACCAAACTTACCGCCAACAGGCGTCACAGTACTCATCATAACGTCCGAGACGTACATTGCAGCCGTCCCCAGATACTAGCTGAACATACCAGAGGAGGATAGAGCGCAAAAATGGATAGAATCGCAGTGTATACAACAAAAGTCTTAGACGCCTTGTCCTAACCTAACCAAACGTAACATAACAAGACTCACCTTAAATCAACCTAACTTACCGAGACCACTGTTGCTGGCCTCCCTAGAGCTTAGGAGGATATAGAAGATAACAGTAGAGCGCAGAACTCCACCGCATTGCAATGAATAGCACAATCGTCAAGTATAACCTAACCTAACATGGCCTAACATAGCCTAACTAAACGTTGTCTAACAAAACAAGTATAGCGCAAAAGTCAAAGCCATCCCATCCATACACAACCAAACCTTATCTGACCAAACGTAACCTAACACAACAAAACGTGCACCGACCGCTGTTTCTGGCCTCCCTAGAGACAAGAAGATGCTGGTATACCAATGCAGAGTACAAATATTTACCGTATAGCAGTGTATAGCACAAAAGTCAGAGCTATACGAACCAAACCTACTCTAACCTAGCCAAGACGGGAGAAACAGATCTAAGCCTAGCGTGCCGAGACCACAATTGCTGGCCTCTCCAGAGCCAAGCAGAACATACCAGAACTCAGTAGTGCGCTGAAATCCACGTATAATAGTGTACAGCGCAAAAGTCAAAGCTGCCCTGTCCGAACCTAACCAGACGTAACGTAACAAAACGTAACTCGAACATTCCTAACGTGCTGAGACCACTATTGCAGCCCTCCCCAGAGACAAGCAGGACATATTAGAGCAGTGTAGAGCGCAGGAGACCACCGAACAGCGGCGTACAGCACAAATGTTAAAGATACCCTATCCCAACCTAACCAAACATAACATAACCAAACGCAAGCTAACATAACCTAACTTGCCGAGATTAATGTTGCTGACCACTCCAGAGCCCAGCAGAATATGCCACAGCACAGTAGAGCGCATTAGTCTACCGAATGGTGGTGTGTAGCATAAGAGTCAATGCTATCCTATCCTAACTCAACGGAACGAGGCATAACTAACCGTTATATACCTGAACCTGACGTGCCGAGACCACTATAGCCCGCCTTCACATAGCGAAGCAGAACGTACTAGGGCACAGTAAAACGCGGAAATCCACCGAATAACAGTGCATACCGCAGACGCCAAATCTATCCAACCATAACCCAAGCAAAGGCAACCTAACCAAACGTAGCCTAACATAACCTAACGTGTGGGATCACTATTACTAGCATCTCCCGAGTCGACCAGGCTAGAGTAGAGGAATGTATAGTGTAGAAATCGTCCGTACTGCAGTGTATATCACAAAAGCCAACTTTATCCTATCGTAACATATCGAATCGTAATATAAACAAACGTAATCAAATATAATCTATCGTGCCGAGACCATTGCTGCTGGCCTCTCCAGAGACACGCAGAAATTGCTGGAGCAAGGTAGATCCAGGAAGCCAACAAATAGCAGTGTATAGCGCAGACGTCAAAGAAATCCCAGCCTAACCCGTCATAACCTAGCCTAACCAAGCCTGGAATAACAAAAGCTCAGGAGCCGATTCCATTATTGCTGACCTACCCATCGCCATGCGGAACATGTTAGAGGACACGAGAGCGCAGAAATCCATATAGTCGCATGCTGTAGCAGAAGAGTCAAAGCTACCCATAACTGGTCCAAACAAACGTAACCAAACCAAACATGACCTTACTCAAGCTGACGTTCCGCGGCCGCTGTTTCTTCCCTCCCCAGAGGAAGCCAGAGCGTGTAAGATCGCAGTAGGGCGCAGAAATCCACCGAGTAACCGTGTACAGCACAAAAGTCGAAACTATCCTAACCAAACTTAGCCTACTCTAACCAAACCGAACGTAACGTAAGTCAACATAACGTGCCGAGACGGCTAATGCTGGGCTCCCAAGTTCCAAGCAGAACACACTAAAGCACTGCGGAGCGCTGATATCGGCACACTAGCAGAGTATAGCACAAGAGTCAAAGCTTAACATCTTAACCGATCCGATTTTAAATTAACCAAACGTAACCTAACAGAGCCTGTCGTTCCACGACCGACATTGCTGGCCCCCAAGAGTCGAGTAGGGTATAGTAGAGCAACGAAGAGCGCAGGTATCCACCGAATTGCTCTGTATACCAGAAAAGTCGAACATCCTGGCCTTACATATCCAAATGTAGCATAACCACAGGTAACGTAACCCGAACCAATGTGCCTAGACCACCATTAAAGCATAACCACAGGTAACGTAACCCGAACCAATGTGCCTAGACCACCATTACTGTGCTCCCCACGGCAAAGCAGAGTACACGAGAGCACAGTATAGCGCAGAAATCCGCCTAATAGCATGGTATAGCACAAATTTCAAAGTAATCCTAACCAAACGTATCCTGCACTATCAAAGCCAAACGTAACCTACCACAAGGGAACGTGGCGGGGCCGCGATTACTAGCTTCTCCAGCGTAGAGCAGAGTGTAGTAGATCAATGCAGGGCGTTGAAATCCGCCGAATAGCAGTCAGTAGCACATGAGTCAACTCTACCCTGTCCTCACCAATCCAAACGTAATATAAGCAAACGTAACCAAACTTAATTTAAAGTGCCGAGACTATTGTTGCTGCCACCGTCAGAAACACGCAGAATTTACACGAGCACAGTAGAGCGCGGAAAGCCACCAAATAGCAGTGTGCAGCATAACAGTCAAAGACATCCTAACCTAACCTGACATAGCATAGCCTAAGCGAACTAAGACTAACTAAACCTGACAGGACGTGTCCATTATTGCTGGCCTCCCCGGAGCCAAGCAGCACATACTAGAGCATAGTAGGGCGCAGAAATTCACCGGGGAGCAGTGTACAGCACAAACTTGAAGCTATACTTTCCTAACATGTCCAATCGTAACATAACCGGACGTAACATAACTCAGCCTAACGTGCCGAGGACAATACTGCTCGCCTCCCCAGAGAGAAGCAGTATGAGCTTCAGCACAGTAGAGCGCTGAAGTCAGCCGCATTGCAGTGTACAGCACGAACGTCAAAGATACACAAGGCTCACATGACCTATCCTAACCAAACCAAACGATGTCTAACACAACATGACGTGCCGTGACCAATATTGCTGGCCGCCCCAGAGCCAAAGAAAACATGCTTCAGTGTAATAGGAAGCAGAAGCCCACCGTGTAGCAGTGTAAAGCACAAGAGTGAAAGATATCTTAACATAACATGGCCCAATATATTCTAACCAAACGAAGTCTAACACAGCATATCTTGCCGAGTCCACCATTGCTGGCGCCCACGGCGACAAGAAGAGCATATTAAAGCACGGTAGAGCGCTGGAATCCAGCGAATAGCAGTGTATAGCACAGACGGAAAATGTGACCTATTCGAACCCAGCCATGCGTAACACAAGCAAACGTAAGATAACTCAACCTAACGTTCCAACACTTCCATTGCTGCTCTCCGCAGGCTCAAGCCGACCATATTAGAGGAGAGTAGATCGCAAAAATCCATATAATCGCAGTTTATAGCACAAAAGTCAATGCTACCCTTTCATAGCCTAAGCAAACGTAGCATAACAGTACGTAAGATATCTCAGCGTAACGTGCCGAGACTTCTATTGCTGCCCTCCAGAGAGCCAAGCAGAACATATTAGAGGAGAGTAGAGCGCAGAATGCATAAGAAACGCAGTGTATAGCACAAAAGATAAGGCCGCCCCTTCATAACGTAACCATACGTAGCATAACCATACGTAGCATAACTAAAGATATCGTGCGGAGACCACCGCTGCTGGCCTCGCCAGAGCTAAGCCGAATATACTACATAAAAGTAGAGCGCAGGAATCCACCCCGTTGCGGTGTATAGCACAAAAGTGGAAGATACCATAGCCTCACCTGACATAACCAAAACTATCGCTGCGAAGCATAGCTCAACGCTATGTGCCGCGAGCTCTGCTGCTGGTCCACCAGGGACATACAGAATATAGTAGAGCGCAGTAGATATTAGAAATACATGGAGCAACGGTGTACACCACGAACGTCAAATCGATACCGATCAAATTTAACATAACCTAACCTAACCAGACGTAACCAAACACCAACTAATGTGCCACGACCAGTACTGCTGGCTTCCCCAAAGTCGAGCAGAGTAGAGTAGAGCAACGAAGAGAGCAGGAATTGACCGAACAGCAATATACAGCGCAAAAGTCAAAGATGCCCTAACCAAACCTACACAACCTAGCCTAACCAAACATAGCTTAGCTCACACCGAAGTGCCGAGACTACATTACTGGCATACCCAAAGCCCAGCAGAACATACTGGAGCACTGCAGAGCGCAGACATCCACCGCATTGCAGTGCATAGCACAAAAATTTCAAGAGGCTACCCTATCATAACCTAGTCAAACGCAACGTGGCCAACCGAAGCATAGCTCATCCCAACAGGCCGAGACCACTATTTCTGGCATCCCTAGAGTCGAGGATGTTATAGTACAGCTATGTAGAGCGCAGATGTCCAACGAACGGCAGTGTATAGCACAAAAACCAAAACTACATCTTCCTAACCTAACCAAACTTACCGCCAGCAGGCGTCACATTACTCATCATAACGTCCGGGACGTCCATTGCTGCCGTCCCCAGATGCTAGCTGAACATACCAGAGGAGGATAGAGCGCAGAAATGGATAGAATCGCAGTGTATACAACAAAAGTCTTAGACGCCTTGTCCTAACCTAACCAAACATAACATAACAAAACTCACCTTAACTCAACCTAACTTACCGAGACCACTGTTGCTGGCCTCCCTAGAGCTAAGGAGGATATAGAAGATAACAGTAGAGCGCAGAACTCCACCGCATTGCAATGAATAGCACAATCGTCAAGTATAACCTAACCTAACATGGCCTAACATAGCCTAACTACACGTTGTCTAACAAAACATAACGTGCCGAGAGCAATATTGCTGGCCTCTACAGAGACAGGCAGAGTATATTAGAGCACAGTAGACAGCTGAAGCTCAACGAATAGCGGTGTATGGCGCAAGAGTCAAAGATACCCTAACCTAACATTGCCCATCCTAGCCTAACCAAACGTAGTGTAACACAATATTATGTGCTGAGTCTACTATTGCTGGCACCCCAGAGCCAAATAGTGCAGAATAGAGGACGGTAGTGCGCAGACATCCACCGGACAGCTGTGTACAGGGCAAAGGTGAAAGCTAAACTACGCTAACCTAGCAAAGCGTAACACAGAGATGCGTAACCTACCTATACCTATCATGCCGAGATCACTATTTCTGTCACATAGTGCCGAGAAGAGTGTAGCAGAGTAGCGTAGGGCGCGGGAATTCTCCGGTTAGCAGTGTATGGCGCAAAAGTGTAAGCTAACCTATCCAAACCAAACCACACCTAACGTAAACGAGCGTAACATAACCCAACCTAACGTGCCGGGGCAACTATTCCTGCCCTCCACAGAGCCAAGCAGAGCATATTAGAGGAGAGTAGAGTGCGTAAAACCATAGAATCGCAGTTTATAGTGCAAAAGTCAAAGCTACCCCATCATAACATATCGAAACGTAGCATAACCATACGTAACGTAGCTCAGCCTAACGCGCCGAGACTACAAATTTTGGCCACCCCAAAGCCGAACTGATTATAGCAGAGCAATGAAGGGCGCAGAAATACACCGAACAGCAATGTATAGCACAAATCTCAAAGAAACCCTAACCAAACATACCTACCCAAACCAGACCGAACGTGACGTGACACAAACTTACGTGCCGAGACGACTTCTACTGGCCTCCCCAGACCCAAATAGAGCGTATTAGAGCACAGTAGAGCACAGAAATCCGCCGAATAGCTGTGTATAGCACAAAACTCAAGGCAATCATTTCCTGACATAACCTGTCATAACGTAACCAAACGTACACGAACTCAACCTAGCGCGCCGCGACCACTACATCTGGCCTCCCCGGAGCCGATCGGAGCATATTAGAGGAGAGTAGAGCGCAGAAATACATTGAAACGCAGTGTAGAGCATGAAGGTCAAACCTACCATATCCTAACCTAACCAAGCGCAGCCAAACCTAACGCTTCCTAACTCAAACTTCCGGGCCGAGGACACTATTGCAAGCAGAGCCCAAAAGAATATAATAGAGAACAGTAGAGCAGGAGCGGAGATATCCACCAAAAGCAGTGTATAGCACAAAAAGTAGAAGCTACCCTGTCGTGTCCGAGCCAACCGTAATGAAGTCGAACGTTACATAGCTCAACCCAACATGCCGAGACCACTAATTATGGCATACCCAGAGTCGAGAAGGTTACAGTAGAGCTACGTAGAGCGCAGCAATCCAACGAATAGCAGTGCAGAGCACAAAAGTCAAAGGTACCCTATCCTAACCTAACCAAACGTAACACGTACAAGTGGAAATTAATTCTACCTCACTCGGCGAGATCAGAGTTCCTGGCATCCCCAGAGCCAAGCAGGAGATATTAGGGTGCAGTAGAATGCATATATCCATCGAATAGCAGTGTATAGCACAAAAGTAAGAGCTACCCTGCCGCAAAATGCCAATCGTCGCGTAACCAAACGTAACGTAACATATGCCAACGACCCGGGACCACTATCGCTGGCATTCCGGGGCCAAGCATAATATAGTGGAGCACAGTAAGGCGCAGAAATCCACCGGATAGCAGTGAATAGCACAAAAGCCAAAACGATCCTATCCTAACCTAACCGAACGTAATGTAACAAAACTTAACATAACTCAAACTAACATACCGAGTCCACTATTGCCGTCCTCCCAAGAGTCAATCAGAGTGTATTAGAGCAATGTTGAGCGTAGGAATCTGCCGAATAGGGGCGCATGGCACGGTAGCCAGAGGTATCCAAACATTACCTGGACCAACCTAAACTAACCAAACATAGCCTAACCAAACATAACCTGCCGAGAGCACCATTGCTAACCTCCACAGAGACATACAGAACATATTAGAGCTATGTAGAGCGCAGGAATCGACAGAATAGCAGTTTACGGCACGAAAGTCAAAGCTACCCTCTACAAACCTAATAAAGTGTATCTTAACCGAACGCAACCCATCCCAATCTAACGTGCTGCGACCACTATTGCCGGCCTCCCCGGCGCGAAGTTGTTTATAGTAGAGCAATGCAGAGCGCAGAAATCCACCGAATATCAGTGTACAGCACATAAGACGAAGCTACCTTATCCTAAGCTAACCAAATGTAACATAACCGAACGCAGCCCCTTTCAACATAACGGGTCGTGAAAACTGTTGCTGCCCCCCAGAACCAAGCAGAATATGATAGAGAACAGTAGAGCGCAGAAATCCGCCGCACTGCAATGTATAGCACAATAATCGCGGATATCCTAATAAAACCTGCCATATCCAAGCCGAACGTAACTTAGCGTAATTCCAAATATGAAGACAAGGCCACAGTTGCAGGCTTCCCCAGGTCCATGCAGAGTATACTAGAGAACAGTAGAGCGCAGAGGCCCGCCGCTTTGCAGTGGATGGCACAATAATCACGGACATCCAAGCCTCACCCGAACAAACCTAAGCAAAGCAAACGTAGCCTAACTCAACCTATCGCGCCGAGAACACTGCGGCTGCCCTCCCCAGAGCCAAGCAGAAAATATTACAGGACAGTAGAGCGTAGGAAACAATGCAACAGCAGTGTATAGCACAAATGTCAAAGACATCCTGTCCTATCCTAACCGCACGTAACGTAACCGAACGTAACCTATCTCACTCTAACGTGACGAGTCGTCTATTGCTACCATCCAGAGAGCCATGCAGCACATATTTGAAAAGACTTGAGCGCAGAAATCCACCGAATAGCAGTGTATTGCACAAAAGTCAAAGATATCCGAACCCTACCTGAACTAACCTAATCTATCGTAACGTAGCCTAACTCTGTATAACTCGCCGAGACAGCTACTGCTGCCCCCCGCCCCCCAGACGCAAGCAGAACATACTATAGCACACCAGAGCGCGGAAAACCACGCAATAGCTGTGTATGGCACAAAAGTCAAAGATACCATGTCCTAACCTAACTACACGTAACGCAACCGAACGTAACCTAACTCAATCTAACGTGACGTGTCGCCTATTGCGGCCCTCCCCAGAGCCAAGCAAAACGAATGAGAGGAGAGTAGAGGGCAGAAGTCTATAGGATCGCAGTGTATAGCACAAATGTCATAACCACCTTAACCTAACCTAACCAAAGGTAATATAACCGAACGAAACCTAACACTGCCTGACATGCCCAGGACACTATTGCTCCCCTCCGCGGAACCCAACAGCATGTACTAGATCACAGAAGAGCGCTGATATCCGCCGCAGTGCAGAATATAGGTCAAAAGTCGGAGATATCCTTACATAAGCTGCGCTACCCAAGTCGAGCCAATCGTAACTTGCGGCGACTGCAATTGCTGGCCACCCCAGTGCCTAGCAGAAAATACTTGAGCACGGCAGAACGCAGAAATCCACCGAATAGCAGTGTACAGCGCAAAAGTCAAAGCTACACTTTCCTAACCTAACCAAACGCAACAAAGCCAAACTTAACGTAATTCAACCTAACGTGGCGAGACCTCTATTTCTGGCATCCCCAGAGACAAGCAGAATATACTAGAGCACAGTAGATCGCAGAAACATACCGCACTGCAGCGTACAGCACAAAAATCGAAACCACCCTTATCTATCCCGTCCATACCTTACGTAACCGAACGGAATCCAACTCAACCCAACATGCGGCGTCCAATACTGTTGGACTTCCGAGAGTCAAACGGAACATAGAGTACAGTAGAGCGCAGAAACCGGCCGCATTGCAGTGTGCAGCACAAAGGTCAGAGCCCCCCTATGCTAACATAACTTAGCCAAACTAACATAACTCAATGTCTCGTGCCGCGAACAGGATTCCTGGCGTACCCAGAGCCAAGCAGAACATATTAGAGGAGTGTAGGTCGTAGAAATCCACCGTATAAGAGTGCGTAGCACGAAAGCCAAATCTATGCTGACCATACTACACCTACTGCAACCAAACCGAGCCATGCGCAATGTAACCCAACCAAACGTGCAGACACCAATACTGCTGGACTCCACGGAGGCAAGCAGAACATACCAGAGCGGAGTAGAGCGCAGAAGTCCTCCGAGTAGCAGTGTACAGCACGAAAGTCGAAGCTACACTGCACTAAACTTACCAACCTTAACATAACCAAACGTAACCAAATGAAATCTACAGTGCCGCGAACACTATTGCTGGCTTGCACAGGGTCAAGCAGAATATAGTAGAGCACAGTAGAGTGCATATATCCACCGAGCATCAGTGTACAGCACGAAAGTCACAGCCACGCTTACCGAACCAAGCACAAACTAACATAACCAAGCGTACCGTAGCTCAACCCAAAGTGCCGAGACCGCCATTGCTGGCCTCCATAGATCCAAGCAGGGCGTTTTAGAGCAATCCAGAGCGCAGAAAGCTGCCGCATTGCAGTGCACAGCACAAAAGTTAAAGATATCCAAACCACTCCTGAACTAACGTAAACTAACCAAACGAACCGTGAGCACTACTGCTGTCCTCCGCAGAGCCAAGCAGGATATACTAGGGCACAGTGAAGCGCAGACATCCGCCGCTTCGCTGTGTACAGCACAAAGGTCAAAGGTATCCAAACCTTGCCCGAACAAACCTAGAAGGGACAAACGTAACCTAACACAACACAACTTGCCGAGACCACAATTTCTCTCCTCCCCAGAGCCAAGCAGGACTTGCTCGAGCACAGTAGAGTGGAGAAATCCATCGAATAGCTGTGTGCAGCAAAAAAGTCAAAGCCAACCTGTTCTAACATAACCAATTGTAACATAACCGAACGTAACCTGACACAAAATAACGTGCCGCGCCCGCCATAGCTGGCCTCCCCAGAGTTCAGCAGAGTAAGTACAGCACAGTAGAGCGCAGAAATCCACTTAATATCAGTGCATACCACGAAAATCGAAGCTATCCAAACCTGACCCTGACTAACACAACCAAACCAAACGCAGCCGATCTCAACCTCACTGCCGAGGTTATTATTGCTGGCATCTCCACAGCCAAGCAGAGCATACTAGAGAAAAGTAGATCGCATATATCCACCGAACAACATTTTATGCCACGAAAGACAAAGCTATCCTTGCCTAACCCAAACGAGCGTGACCAAATATAACGTAGCCCAGCTCTATGTAACGTGCCGAGACAGGCATTGCTGACCTCCCCAGAGCCAAGCACAATATATTAGAGCAGAGCAGAGCGCAGGTATCCGACGTGTTGCGGTACATAGCACAAAAGACAGAGATAACGTAGCCTCACCTGTCCCATCGCAAAGCCTAGCCAAACGTAGCCTAGCGCAATATAACTGGCCGAGAGCACTTTTGCTGGCCTCGTCAAAGGCAACCCGAGGCTAATAGAGAAATGCTGAGCGCAGATATCGACCGAATAGCAGTGTA
>NW_016914589.1:0-531 GCF_001483705.2 Eufriesea mexicana
GGACGTAGCATAAATCAAGGCTAAGTGAATGGACCGCTATTACTGGCATACCCAGCGTCGGACGGAGTATAGTATAGCAATGTGGAGAATAGAAACCCACCGAATAGCAGTATAAAGGCCGAAAGTCAAATCTACATCCTGCAAACCCATCCAAACGTATCCTGTCTTAGCCTAACGCGCAGAGACCAATATTGCTGGAATCCACAGAGCCAAGCAGAATACACTAGGGCACAGTAGAGCGCTGAATTCCACCGAATCGCAGTGTACAGTGCAAAAGTCGAAGTTACCCTATCCTAACCTAACCAATCGTGACATAGCCAAGCGCAACGTAAACCAACCTAACGTGCCAAGACCACTATTACTAACCTCCCCATCGCCAAGCAGAACATATTAGAGGAGAGTGGCGCGCAGTAGACCATAAAGTGTATAGCAGGAAAGTCAAAGCCATCCACACCTGACCCAAACAAACGTGACCAAACCAAACGTAAGATAACTGAAGCTGACGTGCCGAGACCAGTATCGCTGGCCGTC
>NW_016914590.1:0-216 GCF_001483705.2 Eufriesea mexicana
GTAACATAGCCCGACATAACCTAACCTAAGCCCACCTGATGTAACCCGATCTAACCTAACCGAGCCCAACGTAACCCGAGCTAACCTAACATAACCTAACCTATCCGAACCTAACCCAACGTAACCTAAACTAACCTATCGAAAATAAGCTGATCTGACCTGACCAGCTCGAACGTAACCTAACCCAACCCAACCCAACCCAACCTAACCTAACCA
>NW_016914591.1:0-1747 GCF_001483705.2 Eufriesea mexicana
CAAACGTAGCCTAACTCTACCTAGCCTGGACCACTACTTCTGCAATCCCCAGACACGTAAGGAATATGGTAGAGCAATGTGTAGCGTAGAAATCCACTGAATAGCAGCCTATAGTACACAAGACAAAAATATATCCTGTCCTAACTTTCCCAACTAAATATAAACAAACGTAATATCGCTTAACCTTACGAGCCATGGCCACTGTTGCTGGCCTCCCCAGAGACAAGCAGAATATACTGGAGGGCAGTAGGGCTCAGAAGGTCACCGAAAAGCAGCCTATTGCATAAGAGTCAAAGGAATCATGATCTATCCTCTCCTAACCTAACCTAACCAAGCGTAGACTAACTAAGCCTAACGAGCCGCGTTCACTGTACCTGGTCGCTCGATCGCCATGCACAGCATATTAAAGGAGACGAGACATTCGAAATCCATAGGATTTCCTGCGTCTGCCCTAACGTGACCAAACGTGACGTAACCAAACGGAACCTATCCCATCGTGACGTGCCGAGACCACTATTGCTGACCTCCCAGAGCCAAGTTGAACGCATTAAAGGTGGGCAGGGCGCATAGGTCCACACATTCGCAATGAATAGCGGAATAGACGAAGTTACCCCATTCCAACATGACCATACGTAACATAACCCAAAGTAGATTAACCCAACCTGACATGACGAGACCTCCATTACAAGCGTCCTCAGACCCAAACACAATATACCAGAGCATAACAGAGCGAAGTAGCCAACCGCATTGCAGCATATAGCACAAGAGTGGAAGGTATCCTCACCCAACCTGTCCTAACTTGACCTAACCGAGCGTAGCCTAACTCAAAGTGAAGTACCGAGAATATCATTGCTGGCCTTTCCAAATCCAAGCAGAAACACTGTAGAGCGCAGAAATCCTGCGAGTAGAAATGTATACCACAAAGGACAGAGCTATCCATACCTAACTCAGGTTAACATAACACAACAAAACGTAGCATGTCCCAACCTAACGTGCCGAGACCACTGTTGCTGGCCTCGTAGACACAAGCCGAGCATATTAGAGTACCGTAGAGCGCAGAAAACCACCGAATAGCATTGTATAGCACGAAAGTCAAAGCTTTGCCCTCCTAACCTAACCAAGCGAAACATAACCAAACATAGCAGAACTCAACGTAACGTTCCGAGCCCACTATTGCTGCCCTCCGCAAGACAAGCAGAACATATTACAGCTCAGTAGGTCTTCATCATCCTCCGAACAGTAGGGTTTACCACGTACGTCAAAGATACCCAGGCCTATCCCAGACAAACGTAACCTCACCAGGCGTTGCTTAACACAACCTAAACGGTCGAGACCACTGCTGCAGTCCTCCCCATTCCCAAGCATAGCATATTAGAGCACAGTAGAGCGGACAAATCCACTGAATAGCAGTTCATAGCACAAAAGTAGGAGCTACCATATCCTAGCCTAACCAAACGTAACCTAACCAAGCGCAGCCTATCTCAAACTAACGTGCCACACCACCATTGCTGACCTCCACAGAGGCAAGCCGAATTTCCTAGGGAGCAGTAGTGCGCAGAAATCAACCGCATTGCTGCGAAAAGCACCAATGTCGAAGATATCATTATCTAACCTGAAATAATCTAACCTAACGGAACGTAGCGTACTTAAACACAACGTGCCGCTACCTCTGCTGCTAGCATCGCCAGAGTGAAGCAGCACATATTAGAGCAAAGTAGAGCGCAGAAATCCACCAAGTAGCAGCGTA
>NW_016914592.1:0-4908 GCF_001483705.2 Eufriesea mexicana
ATGGATGTATTATGGATGTTTGTATGGTTGCATGTGTGGATGTATGTATGGATGTATGTAATTAAGTATGTATGCATGTATGTATGGATGAATGGATTCGTGTATGAATGGATCTGCGGATTGATGTGTGTATGGAAGCATGGATGGATGGATGGATTGGTGGACGGAAGTATGGACGGAAGGATGTATGGATGGATGGATGTATGGAAGGATGGATGTATGGATGGATGGACGTACGGATGGATGGCTGTATGGATATTTGAGTGCATGTATAGATTGGAGTATGGATGGACGAATGAACGGATGTTTGTATTGGTGGAAGTATGGATGTATGTATGGATGTATGTAGGTGTTTGTATGGATGTATGTATGGATGTATGTATGGATGTATGTATGGATGTATGTAAGGATGTATGGATGTATGTATGTATGTAAGAATGTATGTAGGAATGTATGTATGGATGTATTTGTCGATGAATGTATGGGTGTATGTATGGGTGGATGTATGCATGTTTGTATGGATGGATGGCAGTATGGACGGGTGGATGTATGGATGCACGAATGTATGGATGTACGGATGTATGGATTATGGATTTATATGTGTGTACATGTATGTATGGGTGGATGTATGTATTGATTTATGTATGGATGTAATAATGGATAGATGGATTGGTGGATGGATGTATGGATGGATGTATGTATGGATCGATGGATTTATGGATGGATGGTTGTATGGAATGATGGATGTGGAGATGTATGGATGGATGGATGGATGGCTGCATGGACGGTTGGGTGTATGTATATATTGAAGTATGGATGGACGGATGAACGAATGTATGGATGTATGTATGGATGTATGCATGGATGTATGTATGGCTGTACATATGGATGCATTCATGGATGTATGTATCTATGTATGGATGTATGTAGGGATGTATGCATGGATGTATACATGGATGTGTATATGGGTGTTTGTATGGATGTATGTATGGATGTATGTATGGATGTATGTATGGATGTATGTAAGGATGTATGTATGTATGTATGTATGGATGAATGTATGGGTGTATGTATGGAAGTATGTGTTGATGTATGTGGGGATGTATGGATGGATAAATGGACGGATTGGTGGATTGATGTATGGATTGTTGGATGTATGGATCGGTGGATGTATGGATGGGTGAAGTATGCATGGATGGCTCTATGGATGAATGGATGTATGGATGGACTGAGGTATGGGTGGACGGATGTACGGATGTATGGATGTATGGATGTGTATATGTATGCATCAGTGCATGGATGGGTGTATCGAAGGATGGCAGTACGAATGGATGGATTTATGGATATATGGATTGTGGATGTATTGATGGATGTATGAATGGATGGATGTATGGATGTATGTATGTATATGTGGGTGGATGTATGGATGGATGTATTGATGTATGGATGCACCGTTGTATGGATGTATGGATTTACGAATACAAGGATGTATGGATGTGTGGGTGGATGAATGGGTGGATGGATGGACGGAAGAACGGATGTATTTATTGATGTTTGTATGGATGTATGTATGGATGTGTGCATGGATGTATGTATGGATGTTTGTATAGATGTATGTATGAATGTATGTGTGGATGTATGTAAGAATATATGTATGGATGTATGTATGAATGTATGTATTCGTGTATGTATGGATCTGTGTATTGATGTGTGTATGGATGCATGGATGGATGGATGGATTGGTGGATGGATGTATGGATGGAAGGATATATGGATCGATGTATGTACGAATGTATGGATGTACGGATGTATGGATGTATGAATTTATATATGTTTGGATGTATGTATTGACGTATGTATGGATGTGATGATGGATTGATGGATTGGTGGATGGATGTATGGATGGAAGGATATATGGATCGATGTAAGTATGGATGGATGGGTGTATGGAAGGATGGGCGTATGGATGGGTGGATGGATGGATGTATGTGTAGATGGCAGATGTATGGATGCATGGATGTATTCATGTTCAGATGTACGGATGCATGAATGTATGGATGTATGGATGTATTAATGGATGTTTGTGTGGATGTATGTAGGGATGTATGCAAGGATGTATGAATAGGTTTATGTTCGGATGTATGCATGGTTGTATTTACGGATGTTTTTATTGAGGTATGTATGGATGTATGTATGGATGGGTGTATGGATGGAGAAGTGTATGGGTGGATGGACATATGGATGTATGCGGGTGTGGATGTATGGATGTATGGATGGATGGATGTATGGGTGTATGGATGTATGAATGTATGGATGTATGTGTGTGGACGTTTGAAGGTATGGATGTATTTGAGTTATGTATGTGTGGATGTACGGATGTACGCATGAATGGATGAAAGGATGCATGGATGTATGGATGTGTGGGTGGATGGACGTAAGATCTGATGTATGTATGGATGTTTGTATGGATGTATGTATGAAAGTATGCATGGATGAATGTGTGCCTTCATGTATGGATCTGTGTATTGATGTGTGTGTGGATGCATGGATGAATGGATGGATTGGTGGTTGGAACTATAGATGGAAGGATTTATGGGTCGCTGGATGTATGGATGGGTGGAAGTTTGGATGGATGGATGTAAGGAAGTATGGATGTATGTATGGATGTGTTTACGGTAGTATGTATGTATGTATGAATTAATGTATGTATGGATGTATGTATGGAAGCGTGTATGGGTGTATGTATGGATGGATGAGTGTTCGGGTGGATGGTTTTATATATGTATGGGTGTCTGGATGTATGTATGTATGGTTGTATGGATGTGTGAGTGAGTGAATGGATGGTTGGTTGGACGGAAGTATGAATTTATGAATGGGTGGATGAACGGATGCGAGGATGGGTGGATGGGTGTATGGATGAATGGTTGGATGGTTGGATGTATGTTTCGATGGATGGATGTATGGATGGATGGATGTATGGATGTATGTATGGAAGTTTGTATGGATGTATGTATGGATGTAATGATGGATTGATGGATTGGTGGACGAATGTATGGATAGATAGGTGTATGTATCGATGGACTTATAGATGGATGGGTGTATGGAAGGATGGATGTATGGATGAATGGACGTACGGATGAATGGCTGTATGGATGGTCGGGTATATGTATAGGTTGGAGTATGTGTGGACGGATGAACGGATGTATGGATGTATTTATGAATGTATGGTTGTATGTATGAATGTATGAATGGACGTGGTCAAATGTGTGTGTATGGATGGATGGATGCATCGACGGTCGGAAGTGCGGATGATTGGATTTATGGACGCATGGATGTGAGGATGTATGGGTGCATTGATGGATGGCCGGGTGTATGTATGTATGTTTGTATGGATGTATGTATGGATGCATGCATCGATGTGTGTATAGATGCATGTATCGATGTATGTATGGATGTATGTATGGATGTATGTGAGAATGTATGGATGGATGTATGTATGGATGAATGTAAGCGTGTATGTATGGGTCTGTGTATTGATGTGTGTATGGATGCATGGATGGATGGATGGATTGGTGGATGGATGTATGGAGGGAAGGATGTATGGATCGATGGATGAACGAATGTATGGATGTACGTACGTATGGGGGTATGGATTTATATATGTTTGGATGTATGGATGGATGGATGTATGTATTGACGAATGTATGGATGTAATGATGGTTTGATGGATTGGTGAATGGATGTATCGATGGATATGTGTATGTGTCGATGGATGTATGGATGGATGCGTGTATGAATGGATGGATGGATGGATGGATGGCTGTATGGATGGTTGTGTGTATGTACAGGTTGATGTATGGGTGGACGCATGAACGGATGTATGGATGTATGTATGGATGTATGTAAGAATGTATGTGTGCATGTATGTATGGATGAATGTATGTGTGCATGTATGAAGCTGTGTATTGATGTGTGTATGGATGCATGGATGTATGCATGGATTGTAGGGTGTATGCATGGACGGAACAATGTATGGATCGATGGACGTATGGATGGAAGGAAGTTTGGATGGATAGATGTATGGATGTATGGATGTATGTATGGATGTATGGATGGATGGCTGTATAGGTGGGTGTAAGTGTGGATGGCTTGAGGTGCGGATGGACAAATGTACGGATGTGCGGATGTATGGATTTATATGTGTATGGATGCATGAATGGAAGGACGTATCGGAGGATGGAAGTACGAATGGATGATTTTGTGGGTATATTGATGGTGGATGTATGGATGTATGGATGTATGTATGGATATATGTATGGACGGATGGCTGTATGGATGGGTGGGAGTGTGGATGGATTGATGTACGGATGGACGAATATACGGCTTTGTGGATGTATGGATGTAAATATGTATGGATGTATGGATGGGCGTATGTATCGAATGATGGAAGTACGAATGGAAGGTTTTATGGATATATAGGTGGTGGATGCATGGACGTTTGGATGGATGCATGGATGGATGTATGGATGTATATATGTACGGATGTATGGAATGTTTTACGGATGTTTGGATGTATGGGTGTACGGATGTATGGATGTACGAATGTATGGATGTACGGATGTATGGATGTATGGATTTATATATGTATGGGTGCATGGATGCATGGATGTGTGTATTGATGTATGTATGGATGTAATGGTGGATTGATGGATTGGTGGATTGTTGTATGGGTCAATGGATGTATGAAAGGATGGGTGCATTGAAGGATTGATGTATGGATGGATGGATGTATGGATGGATGGATGTGTGCATGTATGTATGGACGGATGTACGCCTGTATGGTTGTACGGATGCATGGATTTATGTATGTGTGGGTGTATGTGTGGATGGTTGGATGGACGGAAGAGC
>NW_016914592.1:4975-5835 GCF_001483705.2 Eufriesea mexicana
ATGTATGTATGGATGTATGTATGGATGTATATAAGAATGTATGGATGTTTGTATGTATGGATGGATGTATGCGTGCATGTGTAGATCTCTGTAATGATGTGTGTATGGATGCATGGATGGATGGATGGATTGGTGGATGGGTGTATGGATGGATTTGTGGATGGGTGTATGGATGGAAGGATGTATGGATCGATGGATGTATGGGTGGGTGGATGTTTGGATCGATGGAAGTATGGACGTATGGATGTATGTATGGATGTATGTATGGATGGATGGCTGTATGGAAGGGTGGGAGTGTGGATGGATTGAGATACGGATGGACGAATGTACGGATGTGTGGATGTATGGATTTAAATATGTATGGATGTATGGATGGACGGATGTGTCGAATGATGGAAGTACGATTGGACGGGTTTATGGATGAATGGACGTGCGGATGTATGGATGTATCACTGGATAGCTGTTTGAATGGATAGATTTTTGGATCCATGGATGTATGGATGGGTGGATGTATGGATGGGCGGATGTAAAGATGGATGGATGTATGGAAGGATGAATGGATGGTTGGATGTATATATGGATGGATGGCTGTATGGATGGATGGATGTATGAATGGATTGAGGTATGAATGGACGGATGTACGGAGGTATGGATGTATCTATAGGTGTATGTAGGAGTGTATGTATGCATGTATGTATGCATGTATTTGTGGGAGTATGTACGGATGTGTGAATTGATGTATCTATGGATGTACGTATGGATGTATGCATGGATGTATCTATGCATGTCTGTATGGGTGAACGTATGTATGTATGAATGTATGTAGGAACGTATGTATGGATGTATGTGTCGATGAATGT
>NW_016914593.1:0-5069 GCF_001483705.2 Eufriesea mexicana
GATGCGTAGCCACCTCCACGTGGTGAGACCTGGTAATTGGTATCGTTTTCCTTTGGGAAACAAATCAAGCTAAGAGCTACGCACAAAGTATAACATATGTCTTATCTGTTGTGAATTTTTACTATTCCATTTGAACTTTGAAGGCAAAGAGTAGACGAAATTTGCATGGCAGATACTTTGACAGTACGAAATTAACAAATTACTCAGTTTCTACAATTAATTTGTGAACTTTTATAGCTGGATCGCAAAGCTGGATCTTTGGGCAACATTCTCATGCAATTTTTGCATATAATTTGGTGCTAATCAATTTATTATTATTAATTACTTGACGGCGTCCGGGATTTCACAACAACGGTCGGCACGTTTGTCCGTCAAAATAAATAATTGTGAACAAAACTAGTAGTAAAATACGAACAATAATGATATGGAAATATCCCCAAGGATTTTGTTTTTATAATTTGCACGTATAATTTGTAGGTTAATTGCATAGAAGATTGTAATTAATGGAAAACCAATAGTATTATCGACATGAGTTGGAACACTTTGGGAAATAAATGCACGTAACTAATTAATTTAGAAGAAATGAATATTCGAAATTATATTAGAATGTTCACAAAGGTCGCGCCTTTACGAAACTGGTATAAAAGTTGATAAATTAATCGCAAAAATTGTGTAATTTGTTAATTTTCTAATACCGAATGAAAATTTAGGAAACAGCGGTAGGTGCTGTCTATAATTTTACACTGAAAGCTTGTGTTCCAGTGAAAAATCATAGTTGGCACTAACGGAGCACAAGCTACGAGTGTAAAGTTATAGGTCGCACTTACCGCAGTTTCCCAAATTTTAATTCGGCATTAAAGAAATACCAAATTACACAATTTCTGCGATTAATTTATGAACTTTTGTACCTGCGTCGTAAAGGCACGTCCTTTACAAACTTTTTGATATAATTTTCTGTATTAATTTCTTCCTATTTAATTAATTACAAGTAATTATTCTCCGAATGTTCGAACTGAATCGAATATATTATTGGTTTTTCATTAATTACTATCTTCTATGCAATTAATTTATAAATTACATGCGCACATTATATAAACAACATCCTTGGGAATATTCTCATATGATTTTTGTTCGTATTTTACTTCTAGTTTTGTTCATAATTAATTATTTTCATGGAGAATCGTGCCGATCGTTGTTGTGAAACCGCGGACACCATCAAGTAATTATTAATAACAAAATAAATGCCATCAAATTATGTGCAAAAATTGCATGAAAATGTTGTCCAAAGATCCAGCTGTCTCATTCAATTATAAAAATTCATAAATTAATCGCAGAAATCGAGTAATTTGTCAATTTTTCAATTGCCGAAGCATCCATCCTTTTCTAGTCGCTTGCTGCCCTTGTCACGCGGACAATACTTTTACAGCCTATATGGACAATACTTTTGCCGCCGCTGAACAATACTTCTGCCGCCGCTGGACAATACTTTTGTCGCTTCGGTGGACAATACTTTTGCCGTCTCTGGACAAAACTTTTGCCGCCTCCGGACAATACTTCTGCCGCCTCTGGACAAAAATTTTGCTGCTTCTGTGGACAATAGCTTTGCAGCTCGGCCGTTCGATTTTCGACCGATTTCGCGATTTTGTATTAGGATAACATAACATGACAGGAGGTCGCTCGACGAGACAATTCCAAGAAATTACGTCACTGCCTAGAATTCTCGAACCATACTTTTGCAGCCTCGGCGAGAATTTTTCGACCGATTTCGCGACTTTGTACTAGGATAACATAACATGATAGGATGTCGCTCGACGAGACAGTTCCAAGAAATAGCTTCATTTCCAAGAATTCTCGGACAATACTTTTGCAGTTTCAGCGAGATGTTTTTGGCCGATTTTGTGATTTTTTATTAGGATAACATAACATGAAAGGAAGTCGTTCGTTGAGTCAGTTCCAAGAAATGTCGTCATTTCCAAGAATTCTCTGGACAATACTTGTGCAGCTCGGCGAGAAATTTTCAGTCGATTTTGTCTCTTTGTATTAGGGTAACATAACATGATAGGAGGTTGCTCGCCGACCTATTCCATGATTTTACATCATCTCCAACAATTCTCTGGACGATACCTCTTCTACCTTGCAGTGCATTTTAATAATTTTACTTACCTTATACTTACCTTGCTTACTTACCTTCCCTTACTTGAATTCCTTTCCTTACTTACAGGGAGTGTGCAAGTCCTTCGGGTCACCGATTTAGTTGAAACTTTGCAGCTTTGTAGATATCGTCATGCAGTTTAAGAAAATATATTATTATAGTCGCAATTACTAAATAGTTTTAAGATATTTGCGATTAAAGTTTTATTACAACGTTAATGACATATTTATTTCCAATGTGTTTCAAGCTAAGTTGTATCGTAACTGGGATGATCGAGAATTGATGTACTGGAGGACCAGTGTTCGATTACCGTCCATAGCTTTGATAATGTTTTTAAATATATTTTTTGTTTTATATTTATTTTTTCCATATGAAAACATTTCAAATACACAATTACAAATAAAATTTCTTAATAAAAAAAATTATTTTTTACGCTTTCTTATGCTAGTATATATTTATTACAAAATAATAAGAATATTATGCGAAAGAAATACTTTCCTACAGCAATCTTATTTACTACAGGAAATACAAAACCTATTGCTCATGTAAGTACTAATTATTAAATTACATATTGTATATAAATGTTGCCGATAATTCCAACTTTGCTGTGCAGCTATAAATGTTCATGGATTAATTAGAAAAACTTGGGAATTTATTAATTTTCTACTGCCGAATAAATAAAAATTTTACTGCCTGCGATCGGCGCCATTTATGATTTGGGCTCAAAAATCAAGAAAGTAATAAGAATATAGAGTAGGCAAGGAGGTCGTCGAAGAGCTCGTCACCTGGTAGACAAGGACAGAGAAGGAATAGAAAAGGATAAAATGGCTCCGGCAGTGAAAAATTATTTATTACCCAATTTCCGTAAACAATTTGTGAACCTTTATAATTTCATTGCAAAGCTGGAACATGAGGCTGAATTCCTATATAATTTTCGTAAAGAATTTAGCTCTAAATTGTTAGTTATTAATTTTTATTTGATGGCGTCAATGATTTCGTAACGGCGACCATCACGATCTTCCGTGAAAATATTTAATACTCAACGAAACTAGAAGCTAAATGTGATCAAAAGTTATATGAGAAGATTCGCAAGAACATTGTATTTCTAATGAATGCATAAAGTTTCATAAATTAATTGCGTAAAGAAAAGTAATTAATGAAAAACCAATGGCGTCTTCGACAACAATTCAAACACTCCGTAAAATAATAATTAATAATTAATTAAATAGGGACAAATTTCTATCGAAAAATATATTGGAAAGTTCTTAAAGGATCTGCCTTTACGATGCAGTTATAAAAGTTCATAAATTATTCACGGATATTGAGTAATTAGTGAATTTTCCACTGCTGATTTGATTTATTAAAATATATTCGGAGCACATAACCAGAGTTAGTAAGCTGACATCAGAGCCATCTACGATTTTAGACTCGAAGCTCAAGTTCCGCAACGAGAACATAGATGGCTCTGATATCAGTTTACTAACTCTGGTATTATGCTCCGAATATATTTTAATAAATTAAATCGGAAGTGAAAAATTCACTAATTACTCAATATCTGTGATTAGTTTATGAACTTTTATAATACCATTGTAAAGCCAGATCCTTCACGAACTTTCACAAATATTTTTTGATATAAATTTTGTACCTAATTAATTAATTATTAATAATTGTTCTGCGCAGTGTTGTCGAAGACGCCATTGGGTTTTCATTAATTACTTTTCTTTACGCAATTAATTTATGAAACTTTATGCACTCATTAGAAAAACATTGTTCTTGCTAATCTTCTCATATAACTGTTGATCACATTTTGCTTCTAGTTTCGTTGAGTATTAAATATTTTCACGGAAGATCGTGATGGTCGCCGTTACGAAATCATAGACGCCATCAAATAAAAAGTAATAACTAACAATTTAGAGCTAAATTCTTTATGAAAATTCTGTAGGAATTCATCCTGGTGTTCCAACTTTGCAATGAAATTATAAAAGATCATAAATTGTTTACAGAAATGGAGTAATAAATAATTTTTCATTGCCGGAGCCATTTTATTCTCTTCTATTCCCTCTCTGTCCTTGTCTACCAGGTGACGAGCTCTTCGACGACCTCCTTGTCAATTATATATTCCTATTGCTTCCTTGATTTTTGAGCCCAAATCACAGATGGTGCTGATCGTAAGCGGTACAAATTTTTTTCGAACCGAATACTAGAAATCAATTGGACAGTAGAAAATTAATAAATTGCCAAGGTCTTTGTAATTAATTCATGAACATTTATAGCTGTAGACCAAAATTGAAATTATAGGCAAAATTCTTATACGATGTTTAATTTAATAATTAATACTTACATGAGCAATAGGTTCTGTATTTCCTGCAGTAAATAAGATTGCTCTAAAAAAATATTTTTCTTGCATAATATTCCTATTATTTTGCAATAAATATATACTAGCATAAGACAGCGTAAAAAATAATTTCTTTCATTAAGAAATTTTAATTACAATTGTTTATTTACAATGCAAAATGAATACAAAATAAAAAATATATTGAAAAAGCTATCAAACCTATGGGACGGGAATCGAACGCCGGTCCTCCACTATAGCAATTCTCGATCGTCGCCGTTACGATAAAACTTTATTTCAAACACAATAGAAAAAAATGCATAATTAAAACAGTAGTAAAGCTTTAATCGCAAATATCTCAAAAACTATTGAGTAGTTGCGACTATAATGATGTTATTACCCACTCTCTATTTTCAAATTCCAAAGGGAACATTGAAAACTTACAAGAGATAGGAAATATCTGAAACTTTGTGCGTAGCTCTTCGCTTGATATCGTTTGCCAAAGATTTCTCTTTGGAAAGCGATACCAATTACCAGGTCTCACCGCGTGGAGGTGGCTACGCATCGAGACCCGACATGCGTCCT
>NW_016914594.1:0-204 GCF_001483705.2 Eufriesea mexicana
TTGAATTTTCCATCAAGATACTATAGAATTGCAATGTCTATAGCTGGCCAATAGAATCTTTCCGTCTTATTTATGCAAGAATGCTACCTCACCACGATATTAGTCGAAAATGTCAATAAAATTGAATTTTCCCCCCAGATTCTGTAGCACTGCAATGGCTATAGCGTGCCAATGGAATCTTACCTCCTTATTTATGCAAGGATG
>NW_016914595.1:0-483 GCF_001483705.2 Eufriesea mexicana
ACTTCCTTGCATAAATAAGGAGGAAACACTCTTTTGGCGTGCTATAGGCACTGTAATGCTATCGAATCGTCCTGGAAAATTCAATTTTGTTGTCATTTTCTACTAATATCGTGTTCAGCAAACTTGCTTCCCTAACTAAGGAGGAAAGGTCCTTCTGGAGTGCTATAGCCATTGCAATGCACTAGATACTGGCTGGAAAACTCAATTTTATTGACATTTTTGACTAATATCGTGGAGAGATAACTATATTGCACAAATAAGGGGGAAAGATTCTATTTGCTTGATATAGCCATTGCAATGCTCTGGATTCTGCCTGGAAAGTTCAATTTTATTGACAGTTTCGACTAATATTGTGGTGAGCTGCCTTTCTTGCATAAGTGAGGAGGAAAGTTACAACTAGCCTGCTATAGCCATTGCAACGATATAGAATGTGCCTGGCAGATTCAATTTATTGACATTTTCGACTAATATCGAGATGAGCTA
>NW_016914595.1:548-852 GCF_001483705.2 Eufriesea mexicana
ATAGAATCTGGCTGGAAAGTTCAATTTTATTGCCATTTTCGACTAATATGGTGGTGAGCCAGCTTCCTTGCATAAGTAAGGAGGAAAGATACTTCCAGCGTGCTATAGCCGTTGCAATGGTGCTGAATCGGGCTGGAAAGTTCAATTTTATTGACGTTTTCGACTAATACCGTGGTGAGCTACCTGTCTTGCATAAATAAGGAGGAAAGATTCTTTTGGCGTGCTATAGCCATTCCAATGATATAGAATCTGGATGGAAAATTCAATTTTATTGACATTTTCGACTGATATCGTGGTGAGCTAA
>NW_016914596.1:0-1221 GCF_001483705.2 Eufriesea mexicana
TTTTCCGCTACACACTGCGGTTCTATGGACTTCCGCGCTCTACTCTCCTCTTATATGCTCCGCATGGTAAAGTGGACGGCAGTAATGCTGGTCGCGGCAGGTTAGAATGAGTTAGATTGTGTATGGTTAGGTTAGGTTAGTTTGGGTTGGGTTAGGGTAGCTTTGACTTTTGTGCCCAACACTGATATTCTAGGGACATCTATGCTCTACCGTGCTATGTCATATTCCGCTTGTCTCTGCGGAGGCCAGCAGTATTGGTCTCGGCTCGTTAGGTTCACTTCGTCTACGTCTGGTTAGGTTCGGTCAGGATATCTGTGACTTTGTGCCTTACACTGCAACGCCGCGGATTTCTGTGCTCTAGTATGTTCTGCTTGGCACTGGAGAGGTCAGCAATACTGATGTTGCGCGGTTAGATGGTGATAGGTTGCGAATTGTTATACTATGTTTTGTGATGTTAGGCTAGGGCAGCATTGACTTCTGAGCTATGCACTGCAATTCGGCGGATTTCTGCGCTCTAACCTGCTCTGGTACGATCCGCACTGAACTGCAGAGGCCACCACTGGTGTTCTAGGCACGTTAGCTTTAGTTAGTCCAAGTTTTGTCAGGTTATGTTAGGTCAGGGTAGGTAAAGTTATCATCGATCCTTGTGCTATGCATTGCTATTCCGAAGCTTTCTGCGCTCTACTGTGCTTTAGTATATTCTGCTTGCCACTGAGTGTCCTGTAACGATGGTCTTGGCGCACTAGGTTGATATAGGATACGTTTGGTTATGTTACGTTGGCTTTGGTTAGGTTTGAGTAGCATTGACTTTTCCTCTGTACACTGCGATTCTATGGATTTCTACGCTCCGCTCTCCTCCATTATGCTCTGCTTCTCTCTGCGGAGGAGAGCAATACCGGTCACGGCACGCTAGGATGTGGTACGTTATGTTCGGTTAGGTTACGTTGGTTTGGTATAGGCTTGGATAACTTTCGTTTTCGTGAAATACACTGTCATTCGGTGGACTTCTGCGCTCTACTGTGCTCTACTGTACTTTACTCGACACGCGGGAGGACTGTGATTGTGGTATCAGCACGACAGCTTCAGTTAGGCTACGTTTGATTGTGTTAGGTTAGGATACCATTGACTATCGTGGTATAGACTGTTGTTCTGTGTACCTCTGCGCTCTGTTGTCCTCTACTGATCTCTGTTTGGCCCTGGGGCCACCAGAAATAGTGGCCG
>NW_016914597.1:0-2107 GCF_001483705.2 Eufriesea mexicana
CTCAATACATACATACATCGATCCATACATCCATCCATCCATACATCCATTCAACATTCCATCCATAAATCCATACATCCATACATACATCAGTACATACATCCATCCATCCATACACCCATACATTCATACATCCATCCATACATCCATCCAAACATCCATACATCCATCCATTCATCCATCCCTACATCCATACATACATTAATACATACATTCATCCATGCATAAATCCATAGTTATATACATCCATCCATCGATACATCCATTCATTGACACATCCGTATATCCCTAAATCCAACCATCCGTACTTCCATACATCGATACATCCCTATTCAAACTCATCTATACATCCATACTTCCGTCCATCCGTACATCCATCGATCCACAGATCCATTCATCCACACATTCGCACATCCATAAATCCATCCATTCGTACTTCCATCGTTCGATACATCCATCCATCCATACATCCCTGCATATATACATCCATTCATCCATACATACATCTATGCATTCGTCCATACATACATCCATTCAAACATTCATACATACATCAATACATCCACATATTCATGCATCCCTGAATCTGTAAATCAATACATCCATCCATCCATATATCCTTCCATCATCACATGCATCCAACCATACATCGATCCATCCATGCACCCATCAATTCATCCATGTATCCCCACATCCACCCATTCATCCATCCACAATTCCGTCCATCCAGCTATAGATTTAACCAACCACACATCCTTACATCCACGTATCCGTACATCCATTCATTCGAACTTCCATACATCCATACATCCATACGCCCATACACCCATACATCCACACATGCATACATCCAAACATTCATAAATACACACATGCATACATCCATCCAACCATACATCCATCCTTCCATACAACCATCCATCCATCGATCCAACCATCCATACCCCCCTCGATTCATACAACCATACATTCATACAACACTCTACCGATCCATCCATCCATCCATACGTCCACACATACATCAATACATACATCCATCGATCCATACATCCATCCATCCATAAACCAATCCATACATCCATCCATCCTTCGATACATACATACATCCTCACATCCGTATATCCATAAATCGACCCATGCGTACTTCCATCCATCGATACATCCAACCATCCATACATCAGTCCATCCATACATCTATCCATCCACACATCCAATCATCCACATATTCACACTTCCATAAATCCATCCACTCGTACTTCCATTCGTCGATACACGCATACATGCATCCATCCATACATACAACCATCCGTACGTCTATACATACATTTATACATACATCCATACGTTCAACCATCGATCCATACAACCATCCATCCATACATCCATCCACCAATCCATGCATTCATACATACATTCATACATACATCAATACATACATCCATCCATGCATACATCCATACCTATATACATCCATACATCCGTACATCCATACATCCATACATTCGTACATCCATAAATCCATAACTCCATACAACCATACATCCATACTTCCATACATTCATACATTCATACGTCCATACATCCACACATCCATACACCTATCCATCGACACATCCATACATCCTCACATCCGTATATCCATATATCCATCCATCCGTACTTCCATCCATCGATACATCCATCTATCCATACATCCATTCTCATATACATCCATACGTCCATACGTCCGTCCATCCATACGTCCATCCATCCACACATACGTATATTCACAAATCCATCCATCCGTACTTCGATCCATCGATACATCCATCAATTCATACATCCATACCCATAGGCATCCATACATCCAAACATCCGTCCATCCATACACCGATCCATACACACATCCATTCATCCACACATTCGAACATCCATAAATCCATCCATTCGTACTTCAGTCCTTCGATACATCCATCCATCCATTCATCCCTTCATATATACATCCATTCATCCATACATACATCTATGCGTTCGTCCATACATACATCCATTCAATCATCCATATATACATCAATACATCCACACATTCATGCATCCCTAAATCTGTAAATCAATACATCCATCCATC
>NW_016914598.1:0-1681 GCF_001483705.2 Eufriesea mexicana
TATGGATGCATGAATGTATGGTTGTACGGATGTATGTATGTATGGATGTACGGATGGATGGATTTATCGAATGATAGACGTACGAATGGAAGGATTTATGGATGTATGGATGAGTGGATGTATGGATGTATGGATGGATGGATGTATGGCTGGATAGATGTATTGATCGCTGGATGTATGAATGGGTGGTTGTATGGCTGGATGGATGTATGGACGAATTGGTGTATGGATGGACGAATGTATGGATTGATGGCCGTATGGATGGATGGTTGAATGGATGGTTCGAGGTATGGATGGACTGATGTACGGATTAATGTATGTACGGATGAATGGATGTGTGGATGAATTGAGGTATGGATGGATGGATGTATGTATTGATGGATGTATGGATTGATGGATGCATGTATAGGTTCAGGTATGGATGGATGGATTTGTGGATGTATGGATGTATGATTGCATGGAAGGATCGATGGATAGCGGGTATACGGATAAATGTATGTACTGATGAATGGATGTATGGATGGATTGAGGTATGCATGGACGGATGTACGTATTTATGAATGTATGGATGTATATATGTACGGATGCATGGATTTATGGATGTATGGTTGTGTGGATGGATGGATGTATGGATGGATGTATGTGTTGAAGGCAGGATATATGTATGGATGGATGTATGGATGTATGAATGGATGGATGTATGGATTCATGGGTGTATGGATGGATGGAGGTATGGATGGATGGATTCGTGGATGTACGGATAAATGAATGTATGGATGTATTGATGGATGTATGTATGTATGGATGAATGTATGGATGTATGGATGGCTGTCTGCATGTTTGGATGTATGGATGGCTGCCTGCATGTATGGATGTATGCAGGTATGGACGTATGTATGTATGAATGTATGGATTTAAGAACGTATGGATGTATGCATGTATGCATGTATGGGCGTATGGGCCTATGGATGAACGAATGTATGGATGTACGGATGTATGGATGTATGGATGGCTGCCTGCATGTATGGATGTATGGATGGATGGATGTATCGAATGATGGACGTACGAATTGATGCATTTATGGAAGTATGGATGTGGGCATGTATGGATGTATGGATGTATATCTGTATGGATGTATGAACGGATGGATGCATGCGTGGATGTATGTATGGATGGCTGCATGCATGGATGTATCTATGGATGCATGTATGGATGAGTGTATGGGAGTATGCATGGATATATGTATGTACGTATGGATGGATGAGTGCATGGATGGATGGATTTATGCATGTATGGATGTTTGGATGTACGGATGTATGTATGGATGAATGCATTGGTGTATGTTTGGATGTATGGATTGGTGTCTGTATGGATGCATGTATGGATGGATGGATGGGTGGATGGATGTATGGAAGATTGGTGTCTGTATGGATGCATGTATCGATGGATGGATGGGTGGATGGATGGGTGGATACATGTATGGATGGATGGATGTATGGATCGATTGATGTAAGGATGGTTGGATGTATGGGTGGATGGATGTATTGAAGTATGGGTGTATGGATGTGTTTATGTGTGAATGTATGTATGGATGAATGTAACGGTGTATGTATGGATCTATGTATTGATGTCTCCATGGATGCATGTATGGATGGAAGGATGGGTGTATGGATGGATGGAT
>NW_016914599.1:0-1682 GCF_001483705.2 Eufriesea mexicana
CTGTAATCTCTTCGTCTCTGGGGTTGCCAGCAATAGTGTCCGCGGTGCTATAAGGTGAGCAGTTGCGTTTGCTATGCTACGCTTAGATAGGTTAGGTGAGGATAGCAATGACCTTTGTGGTATACACCGCTATACGGTTGATTCCTACGATCCACATTGCTTTACTCTACTCTGCTCGACTCTCGAGAAGCCAGCAACAATGTCCGCGGCACGTTAGTTTGGGTTAGCTTACGTTTGGTTGTATTGGGTTAGGATAAGTCTCGTTAGTGGAACCTTGACTTTTGTGCTTTACACAATTGTTCTGCGGATTCCTGCCCTCTACTGTGCTCTACTCTAACCTGCTAGGCCCTAGGGGGCCAGCAATAGTGGTCGCGGCACGTTATGTTCAGCTTCGCTACGTTAGGTTATGTTAAGTTAGCTTGGTTAGGTTCCAACATCTTTGACCCTTATGATGTACCCTGCGATTCTATAGATTCCTGCGCCCTACTCTTCTCTAATATGTGCTACTTGGCCCTGGGGAGGACAGCAATGGATGTGGCGGCGCGTTAAGCTTGGTTTAGTTATGTTTGGTTGTGTTACGACAGATTAGGTTAGGATAGGATAGCTCTCACTTTGGCGCCACTCCCTGATTTTTGTTGGATTTCTCCGCTCCACTACACTCTGATATGGTCTTCCTTGCTCTGGGGACGCCAGGAATAGTGCTCGCGGCTCGTTAGGTTGGGATCTATTGCGTTTGGTTATGTAAGGCTTGGCTAGGTTAGGAAGGGATAGTTTCCACTTTTGTGCTATACACTGCTATCCGGTAGATTTCTGCGCTCTCCATTGCTCTAATGTAATCTGCTCGACTCTGGGGTGGTCAGTAATGTTGGCCTCGGCTCGTTAGGTTGAGTTAGATTACATTCGGTTACGTCACGATTGGATATCATGGCAGACGCTGGCTATCCCTTTTGCACTAAACAATGCTCTTCGGCGGTTTTCTGCACTCTACTGTGCTCTAATATGTTCAGCTTGGCTCTGAGAGGGCCAGGAATAGCGGTATCTGCACGTTACGTTGAGTAAGGCTACGTTTGGTTCAGTTAGGTTAGGACACGTTATGTTAGCGTATCTGTGACTTTTGTGCCTTACTCTGCAATGCTGTAGATATCTGAGCTCTACTGTGCTCTGGTATGTTCCACATGGCACTGTGGAGGAGAGCAAAGACGGTCACGTCTCGCTAGGTTTGGTTAGTCTGCGCTTAGCTTGATTACGTTAGGATACGTAAGGCTAGGATTTCTTTGACGTTTGTGTTACTCACTGCTCTTTGGAGGGATCTGCTCTCTGCTGTGCCCTATTATATTCTGCTTGGCTCCGAAGAATCAAGCAGTAGTGGTCTCGGCACGTTAGGTTAAGTTAGATTGCGTTTGATCACATTACGCTTTGACTGATTAGGATAATATAGCTGTGGCTTTAGTGCTATACACTGCTATTTGTCGTATTTATACGCTCTACATTGCTCTACTGTGCATGACTCTGCGAAGGCCAGTAAGAGTGGTCTCGGCCCGTTAGTTAGATATTTGCTACGTTCGGCTATGTTACGTTTGGTTAGGGTAGGAGAGGATAGCATTGACTTTTGTGCTACATACTGCAGTGCTCTAATATGCTCTGCTTGCTTCTGCGGCGGGCAGCGCCAGTGGTCTCGGCAC
>NW_016914599.1:9464-12490 GCF_001483705.2 Eufriesea mexicana
GTTAGATTACGTTTGGGTAAGTTAGGTTACGTTGTGTTCGGTTACGATGGCTATGGCTTTTGTGCTATACACTGCTATTCTATTGAAGTCTGCGCTCCTCTGTGCGTTATCACAATCTGCTAGTCTCTGTGGACGCCAGGAGTGATGCTCTCGGCTTGTTAGGTTGACTTATGTTATTTTTGGCTGGGTTAGGCCTGATTAGCTTTGACTTTTGGCTTCACACTGCCTTTCGGTGGATCTCTGCGCTCTACTGATATCTAATATTATCTGCCTTGCTCTGTGGCGGCCAGAAATATTGTCCTCTGCGCGTTTGGCTCTGTTAGGTTACGTCCGGTTACGTTACGTTTGGTTAGGTTAGTATTGGATATCTTTGACTATTGTGCTATACACTGCTATTCAGTGGATTTCTCTTCTCATCGTTGCTCTCCTATACTAGACTCGACTCTGGCGAGGCCAGCAATAGCTGCCGTGTCACGATTGGCTTAGTTTCGTTACGCTTTTTAAGGTCAGGTTAGGTTATGTTTGGTTAAGATGGCTTCGACTCCTGTGCTATGTACAGCTATTCCGTGAATTTCTGCGCCCCACAGTGGTCTAATCTGTTCTGCTTGGCTTTGGGGAGGCCAGCAATTGTGGTCTCGTCCCGTTAGGTTTAGTTATTCTACTTGAGGTTATGTTGGGTAAAGTCTGGCTAGGATAGATTGTCTTTGACTTTTGTGCAGTACGTTGCTATTTGGTGGCTTTCTGCGCACTACTGTGCTGTAGTATATTCTGCTCGGCTCCGGGCAGGCTAGCAATAGTGTTCTCGGCGCGTTAGGTTGAGTTAAACTTCTTTCGGTTGTGTTACTCACGGTTATGTTAGGATAGGGCAACTTCGACTATTTGGCTATGCAATGCGATTATATGGATTCCTTCGCTCTACCTTCCTCTGACATGTGCTACATGGCGATGCGGACGTCAGTAATAGTGGACTCGGCACGTTAGGTTCAGTCAGTCTACGTTTTGTTAGGTTATTTTCGGCGAGGTTTTTTTAGTCTTTCTTCGGCTCTTGCGCCATTCACTGCTATTCGGCGGCCTTCTGCGCTCTACGATGCACCAGTATATTTTACTTGTCTCTGGGCAGGCCAGCAATAGTTTTCTCGGCACGTTAAGTTAAGTTAGGGTGAGTATTGTTATATCACGTTTGGATACGATAGGGCAGGGTAGTTTCGACTTTTGTGCTATACACAGCTATTCGGTGGATTTCTACGCTCTACGTTGCCCTGCTATACCCTGCTCGGCTATGGGGAAGCCAGTAGTTGCGTTCTCGGCCTGTTAGGTAGAGTTAGGCAACGTATGGCTGCTTTAAGTTAGTTTGGGTTAGGTACGGATAGACTTGACTTTCGCGGTATACACAGATATTCAAATGGACTTCTACGCTCTACCATGCTCTAGCACATCCCGCTTAGCCCTGCGTATTCCAGCAATAGTGGTTGCGGAACGTTAGGCCGAGTTATGTTACTTTTGGCTTCGTTACGTTCGGCCCGGTTAGGACAGCTTAGCTTTGACTTCCGTGCTATACACTGCTATACGGTTGATTTCTGCGCTCTACTGTGCTCTAATATGTTCTGCTTGGCTCTGGGAAGGCCAGCAATAGTGGCCACCGCACGTTAGGCTGAGTTACGTTACGTTTTGCTTGGCTAGGCTGGGTTTGGTTTGGTTAGGGTAGCTGTGACCTTTGTGCTATACACTGCCACTCGGTCGATATCTGCCCTCTGCGTTGCTCTTCTAGCATCCGATTGCCTCTGGGGAGTACAGAAGTAGTGGTCGTGGTACGTTTGGTTATGTTACGCATGGCTAGGTAAGGTTGGGTTTAGTTTTTTTAGGGTGGCTTTCACTTTTGTGCTATACACTGACATACGGTGGCCCTCTGCGTTCTGCTGTGCTCTAGTTTATTCTTCTTAACTATGTGTAGGGCAGCGGTATTGGCCCCGGCACGTGTGTCTGTGTCTGGTTGCGATTGGCTATGTTACGTTTGTCAGGTTAGGCTAGGTTAGCTTTGACTTTTGCGTTTTACACTGTTATCTGGTGAATTTCTTCGCTCTTCTGTTATCTAATGCCCCCTACTTTGCTCTTGGGAGGCCATAAATAGTTTACGTGGCGTGATATGTTCTGACAGGTGACGTTTGGTTGTGTTACGTATGTCTACGGTAGGATAGGACATCTTTGACGTTTGCGCTATACACGTCTATTCCGCGGATTCCACTGCTGCTCATGGCTCTCCTATACCCTACTCGAATCTGGGGAGGCCAGCAACGACGGTCTTGTCACGATAGGTTTATCCGTGTTAAGTTTTAATGTGACAGGTTTGTCTAGGTTTGGTCACGATGGTTATGACTTTTGTGCTACACTCTGCTTTTCAGAGTAATCCTGTGCTCTACTGTGCTCTAATATGTCCTGCTTGGCACTGGGAAGCCCACCAATGGTGGTCTCGGTACGTCATGTAGAGTTATTTTACATTTGGTTATGTTATGTTTTGTCAGGTTTGGATAGGATATCTTTCACTCGTGCGATGTATACTAACCGGTGAATTTCTGCGAGCTACTGTGCTCTAATATGCTCTGCTTTGCTCTGAGCAGGTCAGCAATTGTGGCACAGGCACGATAGGTTTTGCTGGGTTACGTTTGGTTAGGTCAGGTTATGTTACGTTTGGTTAGGGTCGGTTGCACTGTTGTGCTATACACTACTATTCGGTGGACTTCTGGGCTCTAATGTGTTCTAGTATGGCCTGTCTGACTCTGGGAAGGACCGAAACTGCGGTCACGGCACGTTAGGTTTAGTCAGGCTATGTTTGTTTATGTTGGACTGGTTTGGGTTGGGCACGGGCAGCTTTGAATTTCAAGAAATACAACGCGATTCCATGGATTCCTGCGTTCTACTCACCATTAGATAGTTCTGCTCCACTCTGGGTAGGCCAGCAATACTGGTCGCGGCACGTTCGGTTGAGTTAGGTTGCGGTCAGCTATGTCACGGTTGGTTATGTTCCGAGA
>NW_016914599.1:15157-20079 GCF_001483705.2 Eufriesea mexicana
AGGTTACGTCTGGTTTGGCTTGGTTTGGTTATGTTTTATTATGATGACTTTGACTTTTGTGATATACACTGCTATTTTTGGATTTCTGCGCTCTGCTATGCTCTAGTATATTCTGCTTGGCTATGGGGATGCCAGCAGTATTGGTCACGGCACGTGAGACTCTGTTCGGCTGCGCTTGGTTAGGTTACGCTTGGTTAGATTAGGTTAGGATAGCTTTGGCTTTTGTGCTATACTCTGCTTTTCGGTGGATTTCTGCGCTCTGCTGTTCTCTAGTATGCTCTCATTGGCGCTGTGGAAACCAGCAATACTAGTCGCGGCACGTTAGACTGTGTTATGTTACGTTTGATTAGGTCAGGTCTGCTTGTTTAGTTAGTATAGTATTGACTTTTTTGCGATACACTGCCATTCCGCTGATTTCAGAGTCTACATTGCTCCGCTATACCCCGCTTGGATCTCTTGTAGCCAGCAGCAGTGGTCGTCGGACCCTGCGTTTGGTTACGTTATGTTTGTTTATGTTACGTTTGGACAGGTTTGGACAGGATAACTCTGACCTTTGTGCTCTACACTGCTATTCGGTACATTTCTGCAACCAACTGTGCTCTGATGTGTTTCGCTGGGCTCTGCGAGGGCCAGCAATAGCGGTATCGGCGCGTTGCTTTGAGCAAGGCTACGTTTGGTTAGGTTAGATTAGGCAAGGTTTGATCCGGGTATCTTCGACTTTTGTGTCACATACTGCCTTTCGGGAGATTTCTACTCTCTACATTGTCCTACATTACTCTGATCGACTCTGGGGAGGCCATTAATAGTGGTTCCGTCACTTTAGCTTGCTTTATGCTACGTCAGGTTATGTTACGTTTGGTTACGGTAGGAGATAGTAGCACGGCTTTTGTGCCATATACTGATATCCGGCGGACTTCTGCGGCCTACTGAGCTCTAATATGCTCTGCTTTACGCGGAGGTGGCCAACAATAGTGGTTTCGGCACGTTAGGTCGGTATAGGCTACGTTTGGTTAGGTTATATTTCTTTGGGTTTGGTATGCATAGCTTTGACTTTCATGGTATACACTGCTATTCGGTGTATTTCTGCGCACTACTGTGCTCTGGTGTGTTCTGCTTGGTACTGGGGAGGCCAGCACTAGTGGTCCGTTCTCGTTAGGATTAGATGTTCTGCGTTTGGTTGCGTTAGGTTTGGCCATGTAGGGATAGGGTTCATTTGACATTTGTCCTATTCGCATCTATTTGGTGGCTTTCTGCGCTCTACTCTGCTCTAGTGCGCTCTTCTCTGCAGTGGAGATTCCAGTAATAGTGATCTCATCGCATCAGGTTAAGATAGGTTACATTTGGATTTATTACATTTGGATAGGTTAGGATAGTGTAGCGTTGACTTTTGTGACATGCACTGCTATTCAATGGATTTCTACGCTCTACCTTACTCTAATATACTCAGCACGACCCCGGCGTGGCCAGTAATGGTGGTCGTTGCATGTTATGTTTAGTTAATTTGCGTTTTACTATGTTACAATTGGTTACGCACGGAGAAGATAGCTTTATCTTTTCTCTTATACACAGCTATTCACTAGCTTTCTGCGCTATACAGTGATCTGATATGCTCAGCTTGGCCCTGGGGCGGCCACAGGCAGATACCGCGGCGCGTTGTGTGGGCTTAGGTCAGGTTCGTTTTTGTTAGGATAAGATATATTTGACTTTTGTGCCGTAGACTGGAACGCGGTGGATTTCTGCACTCTACTCTGCTCCAGTATGCTCTGCTTGGCTCTGGGAAGGCCAGTAACTGCTGTCTCGCCAAGTTAGGTTGAGATATGTTGCGTTTGGTTAGGCTACGTTAGCTATGTTTGTGTCTGGATAGCTTTGACTATACTGCAATACACTGAGATTCCATGCATTTCTGCCCTCTAGTCTCTTCTAATGTGTTCCGCTTTTCTCTGGGGAGGTCAGCAATAGTGGTCCCGGCACGTTAACTTGATTTGGGCTGCGCTTGGTTATGTTACGTTTCGTTAGGTTATGAGAGGGGAGCACTGACTTTTGTGCTATATAATGCTATTCCGTGGACTTCTGCGCTCCACTGTGATCTGATATGTTCAGCATGACTATGGGAAAGGCAGCAATAGCGTTTTCGCACCTTATGCTGACTTAGGCTACGTTTAGTTGCGTTAGGTTAGCTCAGGTTAGGTTAGGTTATCTTCACTTCTGTGCTTTACACTACAACGCCGCGGATTTATGTGATCTACTGTGCTCTAGAATATTCTGCTTGTCTCCGGGGAGGACAGTGTTAGCGGTGTGGGGCGGTTATGTGCAGTTCGGTTACGCCTGGATATGCTATATTTCGTTATGTTTCGCTAGGACTGCTTCTACTTTTGTGCTGTACACAAACATTCGGTTGGTTCCAACGTTCTACTGTGATGTAATATGCTCTGCTTTTCTCTGGGGAGGCCAGAATCATTAGCCGCTGCGCATTATGTAGAGTTATGTTACGTTCGTTTTGCATCGGATGGGATACCTTCGACTTTTGTCCTGTACACTGAAATGAGGTGTACTTCTTCGCACTACTGTGCCCTAGTGTGATCCGCTTGTCTCTGTGGAGACCAGGAATAGTAGTCTCGCGAAGATTGGTTGAGATAGGCTACGTTTGCTTTGGTTACGTTGGCAACTGTTTGGCTTGCGTACCTTCGACTCTTCTGCCATGCGCTGCGATTCTATGGATTTCTCCTCTCTGCTCTCCTCTAATACATTCCGGTTGGCCCTGGTATGGCGATATATAGTGGCCGCGGGGCGTTAGACTGAGTTAGGCTACGTTCGGTTATGTTACATTTGGTTAGGTTAGGACAGGGTATATCTGACTTTTCATCTATTCACTGCTATTCGCTGGACTTATGCGCTCTACTGCGATCTAATATTCACTGCTCGACTCTGCGGAGGGCAGCAATAGTGGTCTGGGCACATTAGGTTTAGATAGGATACGTTTGGCTATGTTATGTTTGCTTTGGTTAGGTTTGGATAGTTTCGTCTTTTCTGGTCTACACTGCGATTCTATGGATTTCTGCGCTTAACTGTGCTCCGGTACGTTACGCTTGGCATTGGCGAGGCCAGAAATAGTGGTCTGGCATGTAAGGCTCGGTAATGTTGCGGTTGGTTATGCTAGGTTTTGTGCGTTTAGGATACGGTAACCTTGACTTTTGCGCTATATACTGCAATTTGGTAGATTCTTGCGTTCTGCATTGCTCTAATATACTCTGCTCGACCCTGGGGTTGCCAGCAATAGTGGACGTCTCACGATTGGTTGAGTTATATTACGTTTGGCCAGGTTAGGGTAGGATGCAATTTGGTCAGAACAACTTGGACATTTTGTAATGTGCTACTATGCGGTCGATTCCTACACTTTGTTTCCTTCTAGCATACTATGATTGGCTCTGCGGTTGCCAGCAGTAGTGGTCCCGGCCCGATAGTTTTTGTAAGGTTATGCTTGGTTAGGTTAGGTTGGTCTGGGTTAGGTTATGGTAGCTTTGTTTTTTCTGCTATACATTGCCGTTCCTTGGGCTCCTGCGCTTTACTCTCCTTTAATATTTTCTGCTCGGCGATGTGGAGGCTAGCAATACTGGACTAGGCTCGTCCGGTTTAGTTAGTCTACGTTTGGTTGTGTCATGTTTGGCCACATAAGGTTAGGGTATCCTTGACGTTTGTGGCGATCGCGGCTATTTGGTGGTTTCCTGCGCTCTACTGCGCTCGCGCATATTTTGCTTGGCTCTGGCGGTGTCATCAATAGGGGTCGAGGCACGTTAGGTTGAGTTAGGTTACGTTTGGTTATGTTACGTTTGGTTAGGTTAAGCTGAGACAGCTCTGACTATTCTGCTACCCACTGCTATTCGTAGGGTTTCTGCGCACCACTGTGATCAGGCATGCTCTGCTCCGCTCTGCGGAAGTCAAAAAGTGTGACCTAGTCGCGTTATGTATGGTTAGGTATGTTTGGGTTTGGACAGGATATATTTGACTTTTGTTCTGTACACTGAGGGGCGGCGGATTTTTGCGCACCGCAGTACTCTAGTATCTTCTACTTCGCTCTGTGCAATCCAGCAATAGTGGCTCCGGCACGTTAGGTTATGTTAGGTTGCTTTTCATTATATTACGCTTGGACAGGTTAGGATAGTGTAGCGTCGACATTTGCGCTATGCACTGCAATCCGGCGCATTTCTGCGCGCTACATTTCTCTACTATACTCTGCCCGACTCTGGGGAGGCCAGTAATGGTGGTCCCGGCACGTTAGTTTCGCTAGGGTATGCTTGTTTGTGTTAGGACATGATAGCTTACACTTTCTTGGCAGAGACTGTTGTTCGGTGGATTTCTGCGATCTACTGTGCTTGACTGCACTCTGCTCGACTATGGGGAGGCCAGCAATTGTGGTCGCTACACGTTATGTGTAGTTATGTTACGTTTGGTTCTGTTACGATTGGTTAGAGTAGGAGCTGATAGCTTTGACTTTTATGCTATACACTGACACTCGGAGGACATCTGTGCTCCACTGTCGTCTGATATGCTCTGCTTGGCTCTGGCGATGCCAGTGATAGCGATATCGGCACATTAGGTGGAGTCGGGGTACGTTTGGCTATGTTACGTTTCCTGTGGTTAGGTTTTGATAGCATTGACCTTTCTCCCATAGACTGCGTTTCTATGGATACCTGCCCTCTACTGACCTATAATATGCTCTGTGTAACCCTGTGAGGTCAGCAATACTGGTCCCGGCACATTAGGTCGCGTTAGATTACGTTTGGTTAGGTTAGGTTGGGATGGGTTAGGATAGGATAGCTCTTACTTTTGAGCTGTACACTGCTATTCGGTGGATACCTGCCCTCTACTGTGCTCCGATATGTTCCGCTTGGTACAGGGGAGGCCAGCATTGGTGGTCTGGGCAC
>NW_016914600.1:0-3039 GCF_001483705.2 Eufriesea mexicana
AGTCCCAATGGGTCGTATATTCGTGCAATCTGGGCGAGCATGGTCCGTTTGCTGATCTTATGGCCCACGTCGATCGGGTTGACCGAGTAAGTGATGGTGTCGGTGGTCGAATTCCAAAACAGACCCAGCGTTTTGTATGTCGAATCTTGCTCGGACAGATTGACTTTGACCGTCCCCTCGGGCAGACCCCGTAGTATGGATTCATCGTTAGATGCCCACTGCCGGATGTGTAGCCCGCCGACCTCCAAAAGCTGCGTTAGTTCTTCCCTCAGTCGGATGGCTTCTTGTTTCGTCTGAGTGCCCGTGATCAAGTCATCTACATAGAAATCCCGCTGAACGATTCTCGATGCTATGGGGAAGCGATCGGCTTCATCTATGGCTAATTGCTTCAGACACCGTGTTGCCAGGTACGGAGCCGCTGAGACGCCGAACGTGACGGTGTTCAGTTCGTAGGTCTGTATCTTCCCCCGGTTGTCTCGCCAGATGACTCGTTGATATCTTCGGTCTTCTGGGCGTATCCAGAATTACCGATACATCTTCTCGATATCGCCCGTGATTACGTACTGGTGAAGGCGGAATCGTAGCAACAGTGTCTGCATGTCGTCTTGAATTGTCGAGCCAGTCATCAGTGTATCGTTCAGTGACGTTCCGGAGCTGGACCTTGCAGACGCGTCAAAGACGACACGAATCTTTGTCGCCTGACTGCTGGCCTTGATGACAGCGTGGTGGGGCAGGTAGACTCCCGGCTGGGTGTCGTGAGAGAGCGTCATGTGCCCGAGTCTGACATAATCTTCCATTATTGACTCGTATTGGGTCTTCAGTTCCGGGTCCTTGGCTAGCCTTGTTTCCAAGGTGTGGAACCGTTTCAAGGCGATCTGCTTGGAGTCGCCGAGACTTTTTATGGTGTTCTTAAAGGGAAGAGCAACTGTATATCGGCCATCCGAAGACCGTGTCGTGTTGCGTTGGAAGTGGTCTTCGGCTGCCTGCTCCTCGGCAGTCAGGTGTTGCTCGTTGCTGCCCTCTTCGATCTTCCAAAATTTGTCTAATTCAATCTGTAAATTGAATGTCTCGAAGGGTTGTGATCGTTGTTTGACGCCACTCGGAACGCTCCCGCCGATGACCCAGACTAACTGTGTTTTTTGCAGGATGAGGTCGGTCTTTGGGCCCGACGGTAGCTTGATTTGCCCAATACTAAACAAGGATAAGGTTGGGCCTGACCCGAGGAGCATGTCTATTGCGGCTGCCTTGTGGAATTCCGCATCAGCCAGCTTGATGTTCCGAGGTATGGTGACGTGCTCGCGGTTGATGGTGTTGGTTGGTGTGAATTTTGAGATTGAATTCGTGATAAAGAAGTCGAGTGTTTTAGTAAGATTGTTGTGGTTTGATTGGATTCTAGCTTGTGTGTAGTAATTGCAGGTTGTGTGTAATGAATTCAGGGCTCTGACCGGAACGGAACAGTACCTTTTGCGCAACTTCAGTTTGTTTGCCAGCTCGCTCGTGATGAAATTGGCCGTAGATGCAGTGTCAAGAAGAGCTCGGCATAGGGTGTGAGTCCCATCCTTGGCGAACACCCTGATCTTGGCTGTAGTCATCAATTCCTCAGTTCCTAAGCTTGCAGTTAGCGAAGATGGTGAGGGAGGCAGCGTCGTTCCGGTGACTGTTAGTCAATTTTCATGGCTGGGCTGTGTCCGATCGGGGTGCAGGAGCGAGTCGTGTCTCCCGTCACAGATGCGACAAGAGATGGACCTGCACTGTATCGTTGTGTGTCCCTTGCGCAAACAATTTTTGCAGAGACGAGCCTCCCGAACAAGCTCTTCTATTTCGGGTACGGTTTTGCTCGTAAGTTTCTCGCATTCGTAAACTCGATGCGTGTTGCTGCTGCAAATGGGACACAAGATTGCGTTTGTTGATGTGGCGAAGGTTTGGACCCTTTTTACTGGGGGCTTGCTCGCACTAGTGGGTTCAGGCCTCGTTTTTGTGCCGACTCCTGGTTTCAGGTACTTCTCTTCGGCCTCTAGATATCTCGCCTTCTCCAGGAGGAAGCTCAGCGAGGTGTCCAAGGTCGGGATGTTGCCGGCTGAACCCAATTTTTGCTCAAACTCCATCCGGATGTCGCGATCTATTGATGATGATCACCACAGTGTCCCATTGGTCCACTGGTTGTTTTAACGACTCTAGGGCCTTGAGATGTTGCCGCACGCAGTTTTTGAACCGACGGATAGAGGTTGCAGAATTTCTTTCAATGGCGGGGGTATTTAATAATAATTCGCCGTGACGCCATACGACGAAACGGATATTACCGTAGTTCTGGTTTAGTAGTTCCCAGGCTAGCGTGTAGTTTTCTCCTGACAGATCCAGCGAATTCAGAACGTCGAGTGCTTCGTCCGTTAGTGCCGAACGCAGGTAGCGGACTTTGTGTCGCTGATAACGTCGCTTGACTGTCGATGAGTGCGAGGAATTGCGATTTGAATGAGAGCCATTTCTCTAACTTCCCGTCGAAGGTGGGTAAGTCCAGCTTGGGTAGTTTTAATCTGCTGTCCGCTGTATCCGTCGAGTTTGTGGGAGAAGGGCCCGCCGGTGTGACATTGCAGCTTGGTTTGAGGGCCCTATTTTCTGATGCGACTAGGTCGTCGTACAGCTCCTCGATCGTTTCTCGTTCGGTGGATTGATTTGCGTCGCTCATTTCGATGGCAACATGGATGGTTTGGAATTGGGCGAATCCTTGTTCAATTCGTTCCAGCTTTGCCTTCAGTTTTTCGAGATCTGGGTTCGTGTGGTCATTGGTCAACTAATTATTGAATTGTGTCAACTGTCCCTTGAAGATGGCTCGTTGCTTGATGAGTGTTCGTAGGTCTTCCCCGCTTGTGGTTGCCATTGTCTGCTTGTTGGTATGAACTGGGTTGCACACACTCGCTATACCGCACTGTACTGATCGATTTGAATTTGTGCCGAAATATCCGGCTCGAAGGACCACTATGTTTCGTCCGAATCTTCTTGTCGATTGTAAGAAGAATTCAGGCGAAGGTTTACGTCGTTTTA
>NW_016914601.1:0-511 GCF_001483705.2 Eufriesea mexicana
TTATTTATGCAAGAAAGTTAGGTCGCCACGATAGTAGTCGATAATGTCAATAAAATTGAATTTCACCAACCAGATTCTAGATCAGTGAAGTTTGCTATAGCACGACAATAGTATCTTTCCTTATTATTTATGCGGGAAAGGTAGCTCACCAAGATATCAGCCGAAAATGAACATTAAATCGCGTTTTCCGGAATGATTCTGTAGCTTTGCAATGGATGTAGCGCGCCAATGGAATATTTCATCCCTATTTATGCAAGAAAGTTAGTTCGCCACGATATTAGTCAAGAATGTAAAAATGTATTTTCCAGCCAGATTCTAGAGAACTGAAATGGCTATACCATGCCAATAGTGCCTTTCCTCATTATTTATGCAAAAAAGCTAGCTCACCACGATATTAGTCGAAAATGATAATGAGATGGAATTTTCCAACCAGATTCTATAGCATTGTAATGGCTATAGCACGCCCGAAGGATCTTTCCTCCTTATATATGCAGGAAGGTTTCGGCACCGC
>NW_016914602.1:0-1023 GCF_001483705.2 Eufriesea mexicana
TGGTACTATTGGCGTGCTATAGCCTTTGCAATGCTATAGAATCAGGCTGGCAAGTTCAATTATTTTGACAGTTTCGACTAATATCGATGGGAGATATCTTTTTTGCATTATTAAGGATGGTAGATACTATTGACGTGCTATAGCCATTGCAATGCTGTAGAACCTGTCTAGAAAGTTCAATTTTATTGACATTTTCGACTAATATCGTCGTGAGCTATCTTTCATTCATAAATAAAGGGGAAGGATTCAATTGGCGTGCTATAGCCGTCGCAATGCTACAGAGTCGGACTGGAAAGTTCAATTTTATTCACATTTTCGACTAATATAGTGGTGAGCTAACATTCTTGCTTAAATAAGGAGTACAGATGCTATTCGAGTGCTATAGCCATTGCAATGGTATAGAATGTGGCTAGAGAATACAATGTTGTTTACATTTTCGACTACTATCGTGGTGAGCTAACTCTCTTACATAAATAAGACGGAATGGTACTATTGACGTGCTATAGCCTTTGCAATGCTATAGAATCAGGCTGGCAAGTTCAATTATATTGACAGTTTCGACTAATATCGTTGGGAGCTATCTTTTTTGCATTATTAAGGATGGTAGATACTATTGACGTGCTATAGCCACTGCAATGCTGTAGAACCTGTCTAGAAAGTTCAATTTTATTGACATTTTCGACTAATATCGTGGTGAGCTATCTTTCATTCATAAATAAAGAGGAAGGATTCAATTGGCGTGCTATAGCCGTCGCAATGCTATAGAATCGGACTGGAAAGTTCAATTTCATTCACATTTTCGACTTATATAGCGGTGAGCTAACTTGCTTGCATAAATAATGAGTACAGATGCTTTTTGAGTGCTATAGCCATTGCAATGGTATAGAATGTAGCTTGCATAAATAATGAGTACAGATACTTTTTGAGTGCTATAGCCATTGCAATGGTATAGAATGTGGATGGAAAATACAATGTTGATGACATTTTCGAGTAATATCGTGGTGAGCTAACTTCCTTGCGTAA
>NW_016914603.1:0-668 GCF_001483705.2 Eufriesea mexicana
CGATATTAGTCGAAAATGTCAATAAAATTGTAATATCCAACCAGATTCTATAGCATTGCAAAGTATGTAGCACGCCAATAGAATCTTGCCTCCATGTTTATGCAAGAGAGTGAGCTCACCACGATATTAGTCGAAAATGTCAATAAAATTGTACTATCCAGCCAGATTCTATAGCACTGCAAAGGATATAGCACGCCAATAGAATCTTCCCTCCTTATTTATGCAAGAGAGTTAGCTCACCACGATATTAGTCAACAATGTCAGTAAAATTGAATTTTCCATACAGATTCCAGAGCTTTGCAACGGGTGTAGCACGCCAATAGAACCTTTCCTCCTTATTCACGCACTAAAGGTAGCTCACCACGAAATTAGTCGAAACTGTCAATAAAGTTGAACTTTGCAGCCAGATTCTATAGGATTGCGATGGCTACAGCAGGCCAATAGAATCCTTTCTCCTTATTAACGCAAGAAAGGTAGCTCACCACGATATTAGAGGAAAATGTCAGTAAAATTGAATTTTCCACGCAGATGCCAGAGCATTGCAATCGCTATAGCACGCCAAAAGGACCTTTCCTCCTTTTTTATGAAAGAAAGTTAGCTCACCGTGATATTAGTCAAAAATGTCAAAGAAATTGAACTTTCCAGGCAGACTCCATGGCATTGCAGTG
>NW_016914604.1:0-647 GCF_001483705.2 Eufriesea mexicana
AACTTTCTTGCATAAATAAGGAGGAGAGGCTCTAGTGGCGAGCTACAGCCATTGCAATCCTATTGTATCTGGCTGGAGAATACATTTTTATTGACATCTTCAATTAATATCTTGATGAAATGTCATTCTTGCACAAATAATAATGAAATATTCTATTGGCGAGCTATAGCCATTGTGGTGCTATATAATCTGGCTGGAAAATTCAATTTAATTGCCATTTTCTACTAATATCGTGGTGAGCTAACTTTCTTGCATAAATAATGAGGAAGGATTGTATTGGCGTACCATAGCCATTGCAATGTTATAGAAACTTGCTGGAAAATACAATTTTATTGACATAAATTTTATTGACATGTTCGACTAATATCGTGGTGAGATAACCTTCATGCATAAATAAGTAGGAAAGACTATATTGGCGGGCTATAGCCGTTGCAATGCTATAGAGTCTGGCTGGAAATATCAATTTTATTGACCTTTTCGAATAATATCGTGGTGGGCTATCTTTCTTGCATAAATAAAGAGGAGAGACTCAAGTGGCGTGCTACAGCCATTGCGATCCTATAGGATCTGGCCGGAGAATACTTTTTTATTGACATTTTCAACTAATATCGCGGTGACCTAGCTTTGTTGGATATATAAGGAGGAAA
>NW_016914605.1:0-972 GCF_001483705.2 Eufriesea mexicana
TAGGGTCCTTCCACATTATTAATGCAGGAAAGGTGGCTCACCACGTTATTAGTCGAAAATGTCGTATAAAACCGTGCTTTGCATACAGATTCTATACCTTCGCTATGGCTATTGCACGCCAATAGAATAGTTCGTTCATATTTATACAAGAAGGCTAGCTGACCGCGATATAGGTAGAAAATGTCAATAAAATTGAATTTTCCAGCCAGATTCTATAGCCTTGCAATTGCTATGCAGCGGGAATAAAATCTTTCCTCCTTATTTATGCATGAAAGTTAGTTCACCACGATACTAGTCGAAAATGTCATTAAAATTATTTTTTCCAGCCAGATTCAATGGCATTGCAATAGCTTTGGCGCGCCAATAGGATCATTCCTCCTTATTTATGCAAGAAAGCGGGCTCACCACGATATTAGTCGAAAATGTCATTAAAATTGTATTTTCCAGACAGGTACTATAGCATTGCAATGGATATCGCACGCCCGTAGAATATTTCCTCCTCATATATGCAAGAAATATAGGTCACCACGATATTAGTCGAAAATGTCAATAAAATTGAATTTTCCAGCCAGATTCTATAGCATTGTAATGGCCATAGCGCGCCAATAGGGTCTATCCTTCTTATTTATGTAAGAGAGTTAGCTCACTACGATATTAGACGGAAATGTATATAAAACTGAATTTTCCAGCCAGATCTGTAGCATCGCAATGGCTATAGCAAGCCAATGGAGCCATTCCACATTATAAATGCAGAAAGGTAGCTCACCACGATATTAGCCGAAAAAGACCATAAAATCGTGTTTTAAATTGTATTTTCCAGCCAGATTCTAAAAGATTGCAATGGCTATAGAATGCTACTAGTATCTTTCCTCCTTATTTATGCACGAAAGTTTGCAAACCACGATATTAGTTGAAAACGTCAACAATATTTAATTTTCCAGCCAGATTCTATAGCTTTGTAATGGCCATAAC
>NW_016914606.1:0-567 GCF_001483705.2 Eufriesea mexicana
CAGATAATAAGCAATTCCTCTCCTCACTGCTTTCATTCGAACTTTTCTCTTTTCTTTATATACTACAGCTCAAGCATTCTGAAATTTAACACATTAGTGTTGATTAGTGATTTTCACCACTAATGTTAATATTCATTCAGTACAGGAATACAACATACCTTTCAATCTCACTGTATTCTCTATATCTTGTTGTTATAACAGCCCATCATTTAAATTAATTTTAATCCCTTTTGTTTTCCAACCCAATCTCCGTGTTTTAAATCTTCATTTCGCACTCAAATATTTCTGTCTTGTATGTCATATGGCTAGCCAACCTAAAATTAAATGGACATATCATACCTTACATAATTCTATTACTGCTTCAATTTTTTCCCGCTATAAAAGATAGTTCTGGGAATCTAATAACTCTACGCTGGTGATATTCCATGAGTCCTATATATTTCTCCTGTTGTAGGTGCCAATTTACTTCAACAGAATACTGTCTGTTTACAACCAGGCTCTGCAATCACAAATAAAAGATGCAAAAACAATAGCTTATGTCTCACGCGATTTATTTACAATTGAAGG
>NW_016914607.1:0-5061 GCF_001483705.2 Eufriesea mexicana
CATACATACATACATCCATACATCCATCAATCCATACATACATACATCCACACAACCACACATAAATGCGTCCATACATCCATCCAAGCAAAGATACATCCATACATACTTCCATACATACATCCATACATGCTTTCATGCATACAACCATTCGCCCATACATCCATCCACTCATACATCCATCCATACATACATACATACATATATACATCCATAAATCCATACATCAATACATCGATGCATACACCCATACACACATCCATACATACATCCATATATACACCCATACATCCTTCCATCCATACATCCATCCACCAATCCTTCGATAGATCCAAGCATCCATACACACATCAATAAACAGATCCATACATACACCCATTCATTCCTACATACATACATCCAAACATACATTCTTACATACATCCATACCTATGTGCATACATACATCCATACAAACATCCATACATAAATCTGTTCTTCCGTCCATTCACTCATCCATCCATACACCCACTCATCCATACATCCATCGAAACATACATCCATCCATCCGTTCAAGCAACCATCCGTACATACATCGATCCATACATCTATCCATCCATACATCCATCCGTCCATACATCAACACATCCACACATCCATAAATACATCCATCCATATATCCTTCCATCCGTACATACATCCTTCCATACTCTCATACAGCAGTTCATCCATCCATCTGTCCATACATCCATACATCCATACATACATCAATACATACATCCATACGTACACAAATACATTCGTCCATACACACATTCATACACACATCCTTCCATACATCCATACATACATACATACATACATACATCCATACAAACGTCCATACATACATCCATACATACATCCACCGATCCACCCATCCATCCATACATCCATACACACATCAATACATGCATCCATACATACACCCATACATTCAACCAAACACATATCCATACAAACATCCTTACATACAACCATGCATACATCCATTCATACATCCATTCAAACATCCATACATAAAACCATGAATACGTCCATGCATACATCCATGCATACATCCATGCATTCAGCCATACAAACCCCCATACATACATCCATTCTCCCTCCCATCCACGCATCCATTCATCCACCCACACATCCATTCATTCATACTTTCGTACATTCATACATGCATATATACATACATCCATACATACAACCATACATACACCCATACACTAATCCATATATACATCCAAAGATACATCAGTCCATACATCCAAACATCCAAACAACCATTACTCCATGCATCCATACATCCATCCACCAATACATCCATCCATCCATACATCCACACATCCACACATCCGTATATCCATCCACCCATACAGCCATCCATCCATTCATACATCCATACATACAACCATACATACACCCATACACTAATCCATATATACATCCAAAGATACATCAGTCCATACATCCAAACATCCAAACAACCATTACTCCATGCATCCATACATCCATCCAACCATAAGTACATCCATACATAATTCCATACATACATCCATACATCCATTCATCCATACATCCTTCCAATCATACATCCACCAATACATGCATACATACGTATATACATGCATACATCCATTCATCCATACATCCATACATCCAAACATACATACATCCATACATCCATTGAAACGTACATCCATCCATCCGTATGTCCGTCCAACCATACATCAATACACACATACATCCATACATCCCTAAATCCATCCACCCCTACATATATCCATACGTACATAAATCCTTCCATACGTCCATCCACCCATACATCCACACATCCATACATCCTTCGATCCATACCATCATACAACAGTTCATCCATCCATCTTTCCATACATCCATACATACATCAATACATACATCCATACATACACAAATACATACGTCCATATATACATTCATTCACACATCCTTCCATACATCCATACATACATACACAAACACATCCATACAAACGTCCATAGATACGTCCATACGTACATCCATACATCCATACATACACCCATACAAACATACATAAACACATCTTTTACTACAGCCATACATACATTCATACATGCATCCATACATTCATCCATACATCCATACGTCCGTCCACCCATTCACCCATCCATCCATCCATGAACCCCTTCATCCTTCGATCCATCCATCCACACATCCTTCCATCCACCCACCCTTTCATCCAGCCACACAACCATACGTCCATACATCTGTACATCCATTCATTAATACATCCGCACAAACGATTCATACATAAATCCTATCATCCGTACTTCCAGCCATCGATACTTCCGTCCATCCATACATCCATACATCCGTACAATCATACATACATACATCCGTACATCCATCCATCCATACATGCATCCATCCATGCATCCATCCATCCTCACATATATACATCCTCATATCCATGCAAACATAAATCCTACCATCCGTACTTCCATCCATCGAATCTTCCATCCATCCATACATCCATACATCCATACATCCGTACATCCAGCCAGCCTAATATCCGCCCAAACATACATCCATACACTCATACATCCATACAACCTTAAATCCATCCACTCATACATCCATACATCCATACATCCATACATCCACCCTTCCATACGTCCATAAAACCGTACATCCGTGCACTCATCCATCCATACGTAGATCCATATATACATACATCCATACATCCATACATCCGTATCGTCCATACATTCGTGCATCCATTCATACATGCATCCATACATCCATGCATCCATAAATCCATACATCCATACATCCATAGATCTATACATCCATACATCCATCCATCTATCCATTCATACATCTATACATTCACACATCCATAAGTCCATTCATCCATACATCCATCAAACCATACATACATCCATAAATCCATCCATACATACATCCATACATCCATACATCCAAACATCCATACATACATACATCCAGACATCCATCCATTCATTCATCCATCCATACATACATCCATAAACATATACATCCATACATTCGTACATCCACACATACATGCATCCATACATCCAACCGTCCATACATCCACCCACCCATACATCCATCGATCCATACATCCATACAACAATCCACCCATCCAACCATCCATTCATGCAAACATACATCAATACATATATCCGTACATACACAGATATATTCGTCCATACATACATTCACACGCACATCCTTCCATACATCCATCCATACATACATACTTACATCCATACAAACATCCATAGATACATCCATGCATACATCCATCCATCCATACAGCCAGCCATCCATACACATATCGAACCGTACTTCCATCCATCCATACACCCATACATCCAATCGTCCACCCATTCATACATCCATCGATCCATACAGACATACATACATACACCCGCAGGTCCATACAAACATTCGTGCATACATCCATTCATACATATTTAACTTCGTCCTTACATACATTCATACATACATCCATACATTCATCAATACATCCACCCATCCATCAATCCACACTTCCTTCCATCCAACCATTCATTCATCCACCCACACATCCATACGTCCATACATCCGTACATCCATTCATTCGTACATCCACACATTCATACATACATACATCCATAAATATTACCATCCGTACTGCCATCCATCGATACTTCCATCCGTCCAAACATCCATACATATATACAGCTATACATCTACACATCCGTACATCCATACATTCGTAAATCCATAAATACATCCATACATCCACACATCCATACATCCATACATCCATACATACATATATACATACATAAATTCATACATCCATACATCCATACATCCATTCATCCAACCAACCTTACATCCGTCTAATCATACGTCCATGCATTCATAAATCCGTACATCCATAAATCCATCCATCCATACCTCCATCCATCCATACATCCATCCTTTCATCCATCCATAAAACCATACATCCACACATCCATAAATCCATCCATACATACATACATCCATACATCCACCCATACATACATCCGTACATCCATACGTTCATGCACCCATTCATCCATCCATCCATACATCCATAAATATATACATCCATACATACATACATTCGTATCATCCATACATCCGCACATCCATACATACATACATCTATACATCCATCCACCCATACATCCACCCATCCATACATCCGGCGATCCATACGTCCATACAGCAATTCATCCATCCACCTATCCATACATCCATACATACATCATTACACATATACATACACACACATGTACATTCGTGCATACATACATCCATACACACATCTTCCCGCTCATCCATCAATACATCTATACATACATCCATACAAACATCCATAGACACATCCATACAAGCATACATTCATGCATCCACACATCTGTACATCAATATATCCATCCATCTATATATCCTGGCAACTACATGTTACCATCCATACATCCGTCCATCCATACACTCATACATCCATACATCCATACAACCATACATATATACATCCTTTAATCCATTTACCCGTTCATCCATACATTCGTACATCCATAAATCCATACATCCACACTTCCATAAATCCATCCATCCATACATCCATCCAACCATACATACATCCATACATCCATACATCCATCCATTCATTCATCCAACCAGCCATACATCCGTAAACATGTACATCCATTGATCCATACATCCGTATCATCCATACATTCGTACATCCACACATACATGTACCCATACATCCATCAATCCATGCATCCCCCCATCCATTAACCCATCGATCCATACATCCATACAACAGTCCATCCATCCACCCATCCATACGTCCATACATACATCAATACACATATCCATATATACACAGGTAGATTCTGCCACATATCCATCGATACATCCACACATACATCCGTGAGAATATCCATACTAACATCCATACATCTGTACATCAATACATCCATCCATCCATATATCCTG
>NW_016914608.1:0-263 GCF_001483705.2 Eufriesea mexicana
CAACCAATAGTGTGGCGGCTACTATCGCTGGCTACCCCAGAGTCGAGCAGGGCGCAGTAGGGATACGTGGAGCGCAGAAATGCATCGTGTCGCAGTGTACACCGCGAAAGTCGTAGCTATCCAGACCTATCCTCAAGAAACGTAATCTAGCAAAACGCAACCTATCTCAGCCCAACGCGCCGAGACCACTATTTCTGGCAACCCCGGGTTCGAGCAGGGTATAGTAGAGCACAGTGGAGCCCAGGAGCCCATAGAGTAGCAGT
>NW_016914608.1:350-641 GCF_001483705.2 Eufriesea mexicana
CACTGTTGCTGAACTACCCAGAGCAAACCAGATAATACTCGAGCGCAGTAGAGCGCCCAATCCCGCCGCAATTTTGTGTAAATCACAAAGGTCAATGATATCCTAACCTAACCTGTCCTAACATAACCTAGCCAAACGAAGCCTAACACAGCGTAACGTGCCGAGACGACTACTGCCCCCCCCATAGACGAGTAGAGTTTAGTCCAACACAGTAGAGCGCAGAAATCCATCGAATATCAGTCCACGCCAAGAAAGTCGAAGCTACCCAAACCGAACTCAAACAAGCTTAAA
>NW_016914609.1:0-9325 GCF_001483705.2 Eufriesea mexicana
AGAGGGAAGAAATCCATAGAATCGCAGTGTACGGCATAGAAGTCGAAGCTATCCAAACCCAACCGACGCCAACCTAACCTAACCAAACGCGGCCTATCTGAACCTAACATACCGAGATCACCATTACTGGCCTCCACAGGTCGAAGCAGAATATACTAGAGCACATTAGAGCGCAGAAGTCCACCGGACAGCTGTGTATAGCACAAAAGTCAAAGGTTTGCTAACCAAACATTACCTAACCTAACCCGACCAAAATCAGCCGAAATAACCATACATGCGGTGACCACTATTTCTGCCCTGCCCAGAGTTAAGCAGGGCATGACAGAGCAGAGTAGAGCGCAGAAATCCACCGAATTGCAGTGTAAATCTTAAAAGTCAAAGTTATCCTATCCTATCCTAACAAAACTTAACACAACCAAACGCAGCCTAACACAAATCAGCACGCCCATACCACTATTGATGGCCTCCCCACAGCCTAGCAGAAGTTATTAGAGGAGATTATAGCGCATATCTCCTTAGAATGTCTGTGTCGAACGTAAATGTCAGAGATGCCCTGCATAACGCAAGCTATCCTAACTTATCCAAACGTAGCCCAACGCATCATGACGTGCCGAGACTACTATTGCTGGCTTCCCAAGAGCCGAGCAGGATAGAGTAGTGCACAGAAGAACGCAGGCACCCACCGAATGGCAGTCTATACCACGGAAGCAAAACATATGCTGACCTAAACCAAACTAGCGCGGTATGACCGAACGTAGCGTATCTCACCCTAACCTGCCGAGACCACTAATGCCGGCGTACCTAGAGCCAAGCAGGATACGTAAGAGCACAGCAGGGCGCAGAAATGCGCTGTTTTGCAGTTTATTGCACAGAAGTCAATGCTATCCTATCCCAACCTATCCAAACGTAACATAACCAAGCTCAACATAACTCAACGTATCGTGCACCGACCAACAATGGTGGCCTCCCCAGAGCCGAAGGGAACATGTTATACTAGAGTAGATGGGAGAAATCCAAAGAATCACAGTGTACAGCATAAGAGTCAAAGATATCCAAACCAAGCCCAAGTTGACATAACCTAACCAAATGTAACATAGCACAACCTAATGCGCCACGACCATATTTGCTGGCCCCCGGGAATCGAGCAGAGCACATTAGAGCACAGTAGGGCGCAGAAGTCCACCGAATAGCAGTGTATAGCGCAAAAGTCAGGGCTATCCTTGCCCACACTAACGAAACGTGACCTAACCAAACGTAACCTAACAAATCCCATCTCGCCGCAATCACAATTTTTGGCCTCCGCTGAGCAAATGGGAGCGTATTGGATCACAGTAGAGCGTAGAAATCCGCAGCATCCTAGTAATAAGCTGAAAACTCAAAGATATCCTAACGTAACCCGTGCTAACCTGACCGAACAGGACGTTGCTCAACATAACATATCTTGCCGAGACCACTACTGCTGGCCGTCCCGGAGCCAAGCTGAACATATTAGAGCACAGTAGATCGCAGAGGTCCACCGACCAGCATTGCGGAGTACAAAAGTCACAGGCATCCTAACCAAATCTTGACTAACGTAACATTACCAAACGTAACATAACACAAACTATCATTCCGCGACCACTATTGCTGGCGCACTCAGGGATAAGCAGAATATGATAGAGCACAGTAGAGTGCAGAAGTTCATGGGATAGCAGTGTTGAGCACAAGAGTCAAGGATATCATAACCATACCCAGCTGACCTAACATAAGCGAACGCAATATGACTGAACCTGACGTGCCGCGGCCAGAAGCGCTGGCCTCCTCAGAGTCGATCGGAGCATATTAGAGGAGTGTATTACACAGAAGTCTATAGAATCGAAGTGTATAGCACAAAAGTGAAGGCTATCCAACCCAAATCCAAGCTAACATAACCAAGCCACAGGTAGCCAAACACACCATATCGTGCCGCAAACATTATACCTTGCTTCCGAGGTCCAAGCAAAGTTTAGTAGAGCTCAGTCGAGCTGAGAAATCCTGCGAATAGCAGTGCACAGCACGAAAGAAAAAGATAACCTGACAGAGCTTAACCTAAGCTAACCTAACCGAACGTAGTGTAGCACGACATATCGTGACGAGACTAATATTGCAGGCCCCCTCAAATCCAAGCAGAGCGCATTAGAGCTCGTTTGAACGAAGAATTCCAACGAAAAGCAGTCAATAGCACCAAAGTCCGGGAAGGCTATACTAACCTAGCCAAACGTAACATACCAGCACGTGGCCGAACACAAACCAACATGGCGGTATAACTATTGCTGGCCTCCACAAAGACAAGCAGAATGTACTACAGCACAGTTGAGCGCAGATATCCAGCGCATTTCAGTGAATGCCTCAACCTAACCTAACCTAATCTGACCTATCCCAACCAAACCAAACGCAGCATATCTAAACATGACTTGCCGCGACCACTGCTCCTGGTCTCCCCAGAGCCAAGCAGAATGTAGCAGCGGACAGTATACAACAGAAATCCTCGGAATAGTAGTGCATAGCACAATAGTCGAAGTAGTATGCCCAAACCTAGCCGAGCGTAACATCATCGAACGTAACACAATTAAACCTAACGCCCCGCGGCAACAATTTCTGGCCTCGCCAGAGCATAGCATGACATATCAGATCACAGTTGCGAACAGAAATCCACTGAATGGCAGCTATCAGCCCAAAAGGCGAAGTTATCCTAGCCTAAGGTAACAAAACATAACATAACATTACGTTGCATTACCCAACCTAACGTGCCGAGACCAATATTGCTGGTCACCATAGAGCCAAGCAGAGCACATTAGAGTACAGCTAAGCGCAGAAATCCGCCGAATAACTGTCCATGCCAAGACAGTCAAAGCTCTCCAAACCTAACCAATAAATCGTAACCAAACCAAACGTAACCTAACCCAACCTAACGTGCCGAGACCACTGTTGCTGCCTTCCCAGAGCCAATCAGAATAGGCTAGAGCACAGTAGAGCGTAGAAATCGGCCGCACTATAGTGGAAAGGACAGGGGTAAAAGATACCCTAGCATAACCCAAACAAGCCGTACCAAACCAAACGGAACCTAACCGAACCTAGCGTGCCGAGACCACTATTACTGGCACCCGCAGAGCCGGGCAAAATATGCTAGAGCACAGTAGAGCGTAAAAATCGATAGCGCAAAAGACGAAGGCACCCTGACTAAACATAATCTAACCTAACCTAACAAAACGTAAATTGCAGCGATCACTATTATGTTATATTTGCGATGTTAGGTTAGTTATAGTTCGGTTACGATAGCCATGACCTTCGTCTATGCGCGGTGTTTCTATGGATTTCTGAACACTCCTCTCCCCTATTTTGTGCTGCTCGCCACTGGGGTGATCAGCGGTAGTGGTCACGGCACGATAGGTTGAGTTAGGTTGCGTTTGGCTATGTTACTCCTTGTTATGTTAGGACAATGTAGCATTGACTTCCTTGCCACGCACAGCTATGCGGAGAGTTTCTGCTCCCTACTGTGCTATAATATTTTCTACTTGTCTCTAGGGAGGCCAGAAACGGTGGTCCCGGCACGTTAGGTCGTTTTCCGTTAAGTTTGATTGGTTGAGGTTACGCTAAGTTCGTTTTTGACAGCTTTGACTTTCGTGCTGTGTACAGTTATTCGGCGGATTCCTGCGCTCGTCTATTCTCTACAACATTCTGCTTGACCCTGAGGAGGCGAGGAGCAGTTGTCTCGGCACGTTGGATTGAGCAATGCTACGTTTTTTCATGTGAAGGTTTGTTAAGTTAGGATAGAGTAGTTATTACTTTTGTGCTATGCACTGACATTTGTTTGATTCCTCCATTCCTCTATGCACTAATACGTTCTGCTCGTCTCTGTGGATGCGAACAATAGTGGCCTCGGCAAGTTAAATTGATGTAGGTTGCGTATGGTTACGTTACGTTTGGTGCGGTTAGGAAGGATGGCTCTGGCTTCCGTGCTATACACTGCTTTCGGTGGATTTCTACGTCCTACTGTGCTCTAATATGTTCTGCATTGCTCCGTAGAGGCCAGCAATAGTACTCCCGGTAGGTTATGTTTAGTTAAGCTACGTTTGGTATGGTTAGGTTAGATTTGACTTGGATAGGTTGCTCTGACTTTTGTGGTATACGCTTCTTTCCGGCGCTTTTCTGCACTCTACATAGCTTTACAGTATCCTGCTCGACTCTGGGTTGGACAGCATTGGGGCCGTGGCACGTTACGTTGTGTTATGTTGTGCAAGGTTAGGTTAGGTTAGGTTAAGCTTTGTTGGGATATCTTAGACTCTCGTGCTATACTCTGTTAGAACGTAGACTTCAGCGAACTACTCTCCTCTAATATGTTCTTCTTGGCACTGTGGAGGCCGGAAATCGTGGTCGCAGCATGTTACATTGAGTTATGTTACGTTAGGTTAAGTTACGCTAGCTTGTGTCAGGTATGGGCAGCATTGAGTTTTCGCTACATACTGCTATTCTATGGACTTCTGCTCTCTAAAGTGCTCTCTCTCACTCTGCGTTTCTCCGGTGACGCCGGGAATAGTGGTCCCGGCACCTTTGGTTGAGTTATGTTACGTTCGGTTAGGTTGGGTTTAGCTATGCTTGATTGCATTATCGCCGACTTCTGTGCTATACTCCGATTTTCTGTGGATTTCTTCACCCCAATATTTTCTGCTTGGATTTGGGGAGGCCGGCAGAGGCAGTAGTGGTCTGGTAGCGTTTGGTTGAGTTAGTCTGCGTTTGCTTATGACACGTTTAGTTACGTTAGGAGGTAGTAGCTTAGACTTTTATGCCATACACAGCTCTTCGGTGGATTTCTGCCATCTACTGCTCTATAATATCTTCTGCTTGGCTCCGGGTTGGCAAGGTACAGTAGTCTAGTCATGCTATGTTATGTCACACTTCGTTTGGTTTCGTTGGGCTAGGTCAGCTTAGGTCGGGATGTGTTTGACTTATGGGCTATACACTGCAATGCCGTGGGTCTATGCGCTCTACTGTGTTCTAATATTTTCTGCTTGGCACCAGGGTGGCACGAAATAGCAGTCTCAGCACGTTAGGTTGAGTTGTGATCTACGACTTTTGAGCAATACATTGTTTTTCGGTGGAATTCTGCTCTGTACTCTTCTATAATATTTTCTGCTTGGCTCGGGTGTGGCCAACAATAGTGGTCGCGTCACGTTAGGTTGTGTTAGGTTACGCTCGGTTATGTTACGGTTGGTTAGGTTAGGAAGGTATTGCTTTAACTTTTGTGATAAACACATATATTCGGTGGACTTCTGCGCTCTTCTGCGCTCCAATCTGTTCTGTTTGTCTCTGGGAGGCCAGCAATAGTATTCGTGGCGCGTTTGGTTTAGTTCCGTTTCGGTTGCTTTGGTTAGGTTAGGATAAGTTTGGTCAGGATGGCCTTGTCTCTTGTGCTATACACTGCTAAGCGGTGGATTTCTGCGCCCTACTTGTATATTCCGCTTGTTACTGGAGTGGACAGAAATAGTGGCCGCGGCATGTTAGGTAGGGTTAGGATACGCTTGGTTGGCTTACGTTAGCACGTGTAAGGTGTGGATAGCATTGATTTTTCTGCTATGCACTGCGGTCCTGTGGATTTCTGCTCCCTTCTCCCCTCTAGTATGTTCTGCTTATCTCTTGGGAGCCCAGAAACAGTGGCCGCGGCTCGTTAGATTGGGTTATGTTACGTTTGGTTAGGTTAGGTTAGGATATGTTTGGTTGGGATCGCTTCGACTTTCGTGCTATGCACTGTTATTAAGTGGATTTCTGCCCTCTACTCTGCTGTACTCTTATCTGCTGGTTCCTGCGGAGGCCAGTCATAATGGTCTCGGCACGTTAGTTTTAGCCACGCTACGTTTGGTTGGGTAACGTTAGTCTGGGTTAGGTACGGATGGCTTAGGCTTACGTGGCATACAGTGCTTCTCGGTGGATTTCTGGGTTCCGCTGTGCTCCAGTATATTCTGCTTGGCTCTGGGGCGGGAAGTAATAATGGTCTCGCCACGTTCTGTTGTGGTAGGTTAGGTTTGGTTATGTTACGTTAAAATGTCTTAGCTTTCGATAGCTTTGACTTTTCTGCTGTACGCTGCGATTCTATGGATTTCTGCGCTCTACTCTCCTCTATTATGTTCTGCTGGGCTCAGGAGAGGTCAGCAATAGTGGCCGCGGCTCGTCAGGTGCAGTTAAATTACATTTGGTTAAGTTAGGTTAGGTTGGGTTAGGTTTGGATCGCTTCAACTTATGTGCTCAACGCTGATATTCCATGGACGTCTGTGCCCTACTGTGCTCTATGATATTCGGCCTGTCTTTGGGGAAGGCAGCAATATTGGTCGCGGCACTATAGGTTTAGTTATTCTACGTTGGGTTATTTTGGGTTAGGTCCGGTTAGGTTAGGGTATCTTCGAATTTTGTGCTATACATTGCTATTTGGTGGCTTTCTGCGCTCTACTGTGTTCTACTATACTCTGCACGACTGGGGGGGGGGGATACGTTTCGCTAGGTAAGGTTACGTTGTCTTAGGTTATGATAGCTTTGACTTTTGTGCTCCACACTGCTATTCTGTCGGCTTCCGCTCTCTTCCGTGTGTTATCGCCCTCTGCCCGTCTGTGTGGACGACACGAGTCGCAAGCTCGGCGCGTTAGTTTGAATTATGTTACGCATTGTTTGGTCTGGTTTTGCTACGTTTGGTTAGGATAGCTTCGCCTTTTGCGCTATACGCTGCTCTTCGGACGATTTCAGCGTTCCACATTGCTCTGCCATAATCTGGTTAGCTCTCGTGAGGCCAGCAGCAGCGGTCGTGGGGCATCAGGTTTGGCTACGTTACGTCCGCTTATGTTACGTTTGGTTAGGTTAAGACATGGTACTTCTGGCTTTTGTGCAGTATATTGCTATTCTGTGGACTTCTGCTCTCTACTGTATTCTAATATGCTCTGCTTGACACTGCCGAGGTCAGCAATGGTAGTCTCGGCATGTTAGGATGGGTTATGCTATGTTCGACTAGGTCTGGTTGCGTCCGGTTCGGTTAGGTTATCTTCGACTTTTGTGCATTACACTTCAGTGCGATGGATGCCTGCGCCCTACTGTGCTCTACTATATTCTGCTGGGCTCCGCGGAGGGCAGCGATATAGGTTTCGGCACGTTAGGAGGAGTTAGGCTACGTCTGGTTACGTTACGTTCTTTTAGGTTAGGAAAGGATAGCTTTGACTTTTGTGCTGTACACTGCTATACGTTGAATTTCTGCAACCTTCTGTGCTCTAGTACGATCCGCTTAGCTCTGGCGCGGCCAGAAATGGTGGTGTCGGCACGCAAGCCTGAGTTATATTACGTTCGGTTGTGTTACGTGTGGTTAGGTTAGGCTTGGATAGCTATGACAATCGTACTATACACTGCCATTCGGTGGATATTTACGCTTTGCTTGACTCTGAGGAGATCAGCAATTCTGATCGCGGCAGGTTACGTTGGATTAGAATACGTTTGGCTAGGTTTGTTTAGGTGGGGTGAGGCAAGGATGGCTTTGACTCTTGTGCTGTACACTGCTATTCCGTGTATTTCTGCGCTCTACTGTACTCTAATATGCTCAGCGTGGCACTGAGGGCGCCAGCAATGGCGGCCACGGCACCATATGTTGGGTTAGGCTACGATCGGAGAGGTTACGTTTGGCTGGGCTAGGTCTGCGTAGCTTTGACTTTCGTGGTAAGCACTGCTATTCGTTGGATTCCTGCGCTCGACTGTGCACCGGTATACTCCGCTTGACACTGGTCAGGCCGGCAATAGTAGTCTTAGCATGTTAGGTAGGATAATGATGCGTTTGGTTATGCTACGTTTGGCTACGATAGAATAGAATGACCGTGGTTTTTGCGCTATACACTGCTATTCGATGGACTACTGCGATCTATTGAGCACCAGGATGTTCTGCTTGGCGCTGGGGTGGACAGAAGTAGTGGTATCGGCACGTACGTTTGTGTCATGGAACGTTTGACTTTATTATGTTTGGATAAGTTAGGACAGGGCAGCTTTGACTTTTGAGCTATGCACTGCTATTCCGTGATTTTCTGCGCTCTGCATTGCTATACTATTCTCTGCCTGGCTCTGCGGAGGCCAGCAACTGTGGTCCGGGCATGTTAGGTTGAGTTAGGTTACGTTTGTCTTGGTTAGGTTTGGTCAGGTTAGGGGAAGGTAGCATTGACTTTTGTGCTGTATACAGCTATTGGGTGGGCCCCTGCGCTATACTTTGCTCCAGTATGCTCTGCCTGGCTCCGGAAAGGCCAGCAATAGTGGTCTCGGCATGTTAGGTTGAGTATCCTTATTGTTCTTGATAGGTTACGTTCGGTTACGATGGGTTTGGCAAATTAGGGTAGGATAGTTTCGACTTTTGTGCTATACACTGCCATTCGGTGGACTTCTGCGATCTACTCTGCTCTAGCGCGTTCTGGTTGACTCTGGGGATGCCAGCAGTAGTGGCCTCGGCACGCTATGCTGAGGCCGGTTAAGTTTGGTTACGCTACGCTTGGTTAGGCTAGGACACGATTGCTTTGAGTTTTGTGCTATACACTGCCATTCGGCGGATTTCTGCGCCCTACTGTTCTCTAATATGATCTGCTTGGGTGTGTGGATGCCAGCAGTGGTGGTCTCGGCAAGTTAGGTTCAGACAGGTTACGTTTCGTTAAGTTAGGCTGGGAATGTTTGGTCAGGATTTCTTTGTCTTTTGTGATATACACTGCTATTAGGTGGATTTGAGACCTCCAAATTGCTCTACTCCGCTCTGATCGACTCTGGGGAGGCGAGAAACTGTGACCGTGGCGCGTTAGGTTGAGCTATGTTATGTTTGGTTAGGTTATGTTTGGTCAGGATAGCTGCGACTTTCGTGCTGTACACTGTTGTGCGGTGGATCCCTGTGATCTGCAGTGCTCTAACGCGTTCTGCTTGGCTCTTGGGAAGTCAGGCGCAGAGGTCTCTTTAAGCTATGTCGACCTATGCTACGTTTCGTTCGGTAAGGTTAGGACAGGTTGGTTTGGGATATCTGCGGCTTCTATGCGGTACAATGCAATGCGGTGGGTTTCCGCGCTGCGCTGTACTGTAGTACATTATGCGTGGGGCTGGGATGGCCCGAAACAGTTGTCTCGTACGTCATGTTGTGTTATGCTCCGTTCGGTTATGTTACGTTTGACGAGGTTATGATAGGGCAGTTTAGACTTCTGTGCTCTCCACAGACGTACGGTGTATTCCTGCGCCCTTCTGTGCTCTGGTATTTTCTCCTCGGCTCCGGGGAGGCCAGCTGTAGTGGTTGTCGCACGCTATGTTCAGTTACGCTACG
>NW_016914610.1:0-305 GCF_001483705.2 Eufriesea mexicana
GTGGAGGCCAGCAATGATGGCCGCGGCACGTTATGTCGAGTTTGGCTACGTCAGGTTAGGTTACGCTGGCTTGTGTTAGGTTTGGATATCATAGACTTTTCTGATGTACGCTGACATTCTATGAATTTCTGCGCCATACACACCCTAATATGCTCTGCATGGATCTGTGAGGACAGCAATAGTGGTCGCGGCATGATAGGTTTATTTAGCTTATGCTTGGTTAGGCAAGGTTATGCTTGACCATGTTGGGCTAGCTTGGACATTTGTGCTACACACTGGTATTCTACGTAATTCTGCGCTCCAAT
>NW_016914611.1:0-740 GCF_001483705.2 Eufriesea mexicana
ATAGCTACAGCACGCCTGTAGAATCTTTCCTCCTTATATATCCAAGAAATCCAGGTCACCTCGTAATTATTCGAAAATGTCAATAAAATTGTATTTTCCAGCAAGACTCTACAGCATTCCAATGTCTATGGCACGCCAATAGATTGTTTCATACCAATTTATACAAGTAGGTTTGCTCACCACGATATTAGTCGAAAATATCAATAAATTTGTATTTTCAAGCAATATTCTATAACATTGCAATGGCTATGGCTCGCCAATAGGATCCTTCCTCTTTATTAATGCAATACAGTTAGTTCACCACGATGATAGTCGAAAATGTCAATAAAAATTTGTTTTCCGGCATATTCTATATCATTGCAATGGCTATAGCACGTCACTAGTTTCTTTCCTCCTTATTTATTCACGATATTAGTCGAAAACGTCAATAATAATGAGTTTTCCAGCTAGGTTCTATGGTATTTCAATGTCTATATCACGCCAATAGTATCTATCGTCCTTATTTATTGAAGAAAGTTAGGTCACCACGAAATTAGTCGAAAACGTCAATAAAATTGAATTTTCCAGCCATATTCTATAGCGTTGCAATAGCTACATCAGGCCGGTAGAATCTTTCCTCCTTATATATCCAAGAAAGCTATGTCATTACGTTGTTAGTCGAAAATGTCATAATGTCGATAAAATTATATTTTCCAGCAAGATTCTTTAGCATTCCAATTCTATGGCACGCCAATAGAATG
>NW_016914612.1:0-746 GCF_001483705.2 Eufriesea mexicana
TTATGTTCTGTTTGTTTGGGTTAGGCTTGGATAGCTTTGACTTGTCTGGTATTCGCTGCGAGTATATGGATTTCTGTGTTCCACTCTCCACTAACGTGTTTGGTTATGTTACGTTTAGGTAGCTTAGGAGAGTGTATCCCTGATTTTAGTGCAACATACTGCTATCAGGTGGATTTCCGCGCCCTGCAGTGCTCTTATGCTTTCAGCTTGGCTCTTGGGAGGCCAGAAATAGTAGTCTCTGCAGGTTTCGTGGAGCCAGGTTACGCTAGGTTAGGTTTTGTCATGTTAAGTATGGACAGGATAGCTCCATGTTTGGGCTATACACGGCTATCCGGTGGACTTCTGCACTCTATTGCGCTCATGAATGTCCTGCTTGGCTCCGGGGAGGGCGGCAAAAGCAGTCTCGGCACGTCAGGTAGAGTTGGGCTGCGTTTGTGTATACTCTGTCTGTTTGGGTTAGGTTTGGGCAGTTTAGACTTTTCTAATATACACTGTTACACTTTGGGCTTCTGCGATCTACTCCCCACTAATGTGTTCTGCTTGGCACTGCGGAGGGCAGCAATAGCGAACTCGGCATGCTTGGTTGAGTTAGGTTGCGTTTGGTTATGTTACGGTTGGTTAGGTTAGGGGTGGAGATCTTTAACCTTAGTGCCATGAGGTTATGTTACGGTTGGTTAGGTTAGGGGTGCAGATCTTTAACCTTAGTGCCATGATCTGCAATTCAGTGGGTCTCTGGGCACTACAGT
>NW_016914613.1:0-231 GCF_001483705.2 Eufriesea mexicana
AGCCAGGCAGAGCATATTAGAGCACATTAGAGTGCAGACATGTACCGAATAGCAGTCTAAAGCGCAGTGGTCATGGTAGCCTCTCCTTACCTGGCCAAATGTGGCAAGCCCGATCGAAGCATAATCCAAACCAACATGACCTGACCACTATTGGTGTCCTCCACAGAGTCAAGCAGAATGTACCAGGGCACACTAGAGCGTTGAAACCCACCGCATTGCAGCGAATAGCAC
>NW_016914613.1:1828-2515 GCF_001483705.2 Eufriesea mexicana
AGAGCAATCTAGGTCGCGGAAATGCACCGAATGCCGTGTATAGCACAAAAGTCCAAGTAGCCTATCCCAACCTAGCCAAACGTAACATATCCAAGCCTAACAGGAATCAAGCTAATTTGACGAAACGACTATTGCTGTCCTCCACAGAGGCAAGCAGAATGTACCAGAGCACATCAGAGCGCAGAAATCCACCTCATTGCAGTGTATAGGCAGAATACGAACATTACCTGACAAACCGACTTTACCTTATCTACCCAAATTCAGTGTATTTAAACATAACATGGCAAGACCAATATTGCCGGCCTCCTCAGAGCCAGGCAGAGCATATTAGAGCACATTAGAGTGCAGACATGTACCGAATAGCAGTCTAAAGCCAGTGGTCATGGTAGCCTATCCTTACCTGGCCAAATGTGGCAAGCCCGATCGAAGCATAATCCAAACCAACATGACCTGACAGCTATTGGTGTCCTCCACAGAGTCAAGCAGAATGTACCAGGGCTCACTAGAGCGTTGAAACCCACCGCATTGCAGCGAATAGCACGATGGCCGTAGATACCCGAACCAAACCTGACCTAACCCAGCCTAAACGAAGGAAGCATATCTCAACATGTCGTGACGCTACCGCTGCTTCTGGCCAACCCCAAGGCCGTGTAGAATGTGGTAGAGCACAGTCAGATCACAGAAACC
>NW_016914614.1:0-633 GCF_001483705.2 Eufriesea mexicana
GATTATATTGGTTTGTAACAGCCATTGAATTACGATGGAATATGTCATGAAAGTTCAATCTTACCGACACTTACGACTTATATCGTGGTGAGAAGACATTTCTGCGTAAATAAGGAGAAAGAATACCATTGGTTTGCTATAGCCATTGCATTGCATTATAATCTGACAGAAATGATCAATTTTATACAAATTTTCGAACAATATCGTGGCGAGCACACTTTTCTGTCTAAATAAGGAGACATGATACAATTGGTTTGATATAGCCATTGCATAGCAATATAATCTGACAGAAATGTTCAATTTTATAGACATTTTCGGCTAATATCATGGTGAGCAAGACTTTCCGCATGAATAAGGAGGAAAGATACTTTTGGTTTGTAATAGCCATTACACTGCAATAGAATAAGGCTGAAAAGTTCAATTTATACTGCAAAAGAATAAGGCTGAAAAGTTCAATTTTATTCACATTTTCGAATAATATCGTGGCGAGAAGACATTTCTGCATGAATAACGAGGAAAGATTAAATTGGTTTGCTATACCCATAGTATTGCAATAGAATCTGACAGAACAGTTCAATTTTATTGACATTTTCGACTAATATCTTGGTGAGCAAGATTTTCCGCATAAATAAG
>NW_016914615.1:0-222 GCF_001483705.2 Eufriesea mexicana
TGCATACCACAGAACCAAGCAGGACATACTAGAGCACAGCAGAGCGCAGAAATCCTTCGCAAAGCAGTGTAGGGCACAGATGATCAAGCTATCCTGACAAAACTTCGTCTAACGCAACCTAACCGAGCGTAACCTGCCTGAACATAACGCGCTGAGATTCCTATTGCTTGCCTAGCCCAGGGCCAAATTGAAAATATTAGAGCACTGTAGGGAGAAGGAATC